>NC_139348.1:143548997-143628997 GCF_055883805.1 Amblyomma maculatum | reverse complement strand
GGGGGTATGTATTTCGCACCAAAGGGGCAGTGCTTTCCATTCTTGGATAGAAACTAGTTTCTTTGCCTTAACTTATAGTTGCCTCTTTTCTGACTGTGCAAATAAAAAAGGCCTATAGACGAACAGATGTACAGTATCTGAGAACCTTAACGATTGTCATCTTCACTGAAATCAGCATAAAGAGATAGGTTAGGTCAATATCATGGTGTCCTTGGTACATGCACACAGCAGTGAAAAAATCCGTGCAAAAACTCACGTCGATGGGAAAAAAAATTGGTTAGCCTCCTTTAATAAAAAGAACAAGCAAACAAAATGACAGTTGATTGAATTGTTTGTTGGTGACTATATAATGATGGGCACAAAAGAAACATTAAGAGAAAAAGGATTGAATTATATACAATGAGAAAATCCCTAAGATTCGAACAATGAGGATCAATTGCTTGCGCACAGAGCGTCTTCATGAACCATATGTCAGCAGACAAATTTGCGCTCTTATTCCTTAGAGCCAAACGCCATGAGATAACGCCTGTCGGCGAGAACACCGCTTCGGCGCTTAGGTAACTATGTATCAGTGGCGTGGTAGAGTTTAAGCCGAACCACATGAAATACGTCAGGCTTGTGGTATACGTCGTAGAATATACGGGACTTATTTCTTACGTTACTTTGTTCACCTGGGAGAGGATTGAGTAATACGCGGGGTATAGAGGTAGCAGCGTTTGTGACAGTCCAGCGTGACTATAGGGACAACACAGGAGGATGAGGAAATTAGTGCAAATCCGGAGCTATATATGTCGGTGGTTGTAAATGAATCTTTGACTGAAGTGAGAGGACATGAAACGAACATGAGGAACTTGGCGCAGCATGTCAGTTCCTGGGCTTGTACCTGTGCGTACTTTATTGTTGGAGCGATAGCGGTCGTTAACGACTTGTTGAGCGGTATGCGAGAATGCCGACGGGATAAAATGTACAAAATGATAAAAGCCGGAAGTATGGCGGGACAAAATATAAGTCATATAATGTTAAACGCCGCTGCAATCGCGATGGACGGTGGAGACGTGTTATCGGGGACAGAAGTTTCCAGGACACAACATGAGGAACCGTAGCCCATAGCTCTGTTGTAGCCTGTCTCCAGAGATCAGACTCAGAACGTAGAAACTCAGAATGATGTGAAAGTAGGACTCATTTTGGTATACCAGCTAGTCAAATCAAGAGATCGCCAAAAATGTGTGCGCTAATACAGCAAATTTTCTTTTCTCGTGTCATGGAAACTTTTGTCCTGAAAAGTACATTGCAGCTGTCAGTGTTGGATTCAGGCCGCTCATGTCTACGCCTGTCAATCGCAGCAGCAGCCCCCTTTGGGGTCTGGCCCCGGAATTTTCTCCCTTACCTGAAGCGGCGCCAGCTCATCGAGACTTCGAGACTTTTGTGATGACCAGGTCAAGTAAGCATCATTTGCTGCTTCCGCAGCCTCATGTTCCCCCTAGTCTCGATGGGGGTGCTGTTGAAGATGTCGACGACTGGATCGAAAAGTTTGAGCGAGTGGCTCGATTCAACCAGTGAAGCCCTGCCAAGAAGCTTCGCAACGTCTACTTCGCGCTCGAAGACTGCGCCAAAACATGGTATAAGAACAGGGAGGCCAGTCTTCAAATTTAGGCTTCCTTCCATCAGCAGCTGCGGGGTACGTTTTTCAGCCACGACCGCTGTGATCGCGCACGCCGGCTCCTGGACTGTCGTGTGCAACGGCTTCACGAGAGCGGCGCGATGTTCGCTAAGGACGTGATGCGTCTTTATAGGCGGGCTTACCCCGACATGACGGAATCCGCGAAGTTGCGCCACCTGATTCGCTTAGGAAACTATAGGCCCTGCAATTGGAAACATTTAGACTCTATAAAACTATGGCTGCCGCTACTGACATCGGAGTTGCGAACATGTCCTGTGAAGATGATCAGCACAGCAATAGAGCGGCCGCTACTGCCAGTTTGCTGAGCACCCAATAAACAATAAGGCACCCTCTAATCTTCACCTTGTAAAATAGAAAGGCGAACTGCGACACTGTCGCCTTTATCTCGTCTTGTTTTTAGAACTTATATTTTGAGCACAAAATTGCGGTTACTGAACTGGCGATGTAAAATATCACTTGAGCTCTGTTTTAAGAGTATCTATTTTGCTACCGCTTTGATGACCGCTAACGTTTTCCGGCCGCACTTGCTGATCCTCGTTCGGGTCCAATTCATTTGTACTCGCTTAACAAAACCTTTTTATTTGTGCTTTTATTATCCCGCACACTCTCATTAGCATAAAGACGTAAGGTACCACATTATTCGAAATACTAATCGACATAGACATCAAGCCGAACTTAACCAAGTCGTATTAACGTACCTGCGTGGCCTAGTCGTAGCGTGTCTCACTAGAAATGCAAAGGTCCAGGAGGGTTCGATCCCCCACTTCTCAATTGAAGTCAGAGACCTGAACCGGCAACTTCTGCCAAATCGTCCAGGCCACGTGATCATGTGACACTGCACCAACCTAAGACCAATCGTTTCCTGGCCTTGTCATTTGCCAGTTAGAACCTGTCATAGGGGTGCCCGTGACTATTCGCTCACAAAGGTTACACAGACTTTATTCTAGCCTTTAACGCTAACCCGTTAAAGCTCGGAAGACGAGTGTGCGCGCATCATTTGGGGAAAGAAGACTGTGGTCGCCTAGCGCTACTCTCATCGTTAGCTGATTTTTATTGAAGCTATATGCACTTTTCTCACACTCTGTATGTACACACAATGGCGGCCTTCCATTGCATTGCTGCACTGAGGCTCAGCCCACTTTTTATCTCAGATATAAAGGCACAGCTATGCAAAAGGCAACGACCGACGCAATTTAACAAGAGCGCCCCATGCGGCACAATATTGTTTTTGAGAGAAGCGTATTCATTTAGAGAAACAAACTTTCAAAAAGTTTGTTTTAAAGTGTGCATCGGAGAGTGTGGCCGAGGACCTGGCATTCTTTTCTTGATCTTGCCGTTCGTTCTAGCAGCACCATCGAGCACCGCTTCGGGAACGAAGCAGCTGTTGCAACATTGATTTTTCCCACGTTTACCATCGTCCAAGCATTTAAAAAAGTTATAGCAGGGCGCTAACCGCACCGGATTTCTCGACGGCTTTGAGATATTGTTAAGTGAAGCGGCATCCACTGATCGTATACTTCGCCTTTCGGTAAAAACTTGTATAGACTGGCTGCTTATAAAATGAGCTGCTCGTTTCTAACGTAGCAGGATATGCATCCACTAAAAGTATACCTACACACAAACATCTGTCGGTTCCCTAGAATACCACTCTATAATTACATGCCTTCTAAAATGTACTCCCCGTCCTTCCCCCCCCCCCCACCTCCAGAGTTAAATTTAATTCCGAGTACATCTTCAGCATTTTTCAAAGTAACGAACGGCTTTCCTGTTTCAAACGGGGGAGGCCTTTTGTTGTAATACTCTTCATAAACTTTAAGTACAGAAACATAACCTCTACACCTGCTTTATTAAGTGCGGAAGTGGAGGTTTTATATCTGTCAATATTTATCCTTGAAACATAACTATAGCTTCAATATCTCTTTTCATCTTAACGAACTGCATAGCTATGAGTGCGATCTTCTCTTAACATGAAACACAGTGAAGCAGCTGGTCTTGTTTTCGCTTCCAGGTATTTTTGAACATACCTTTCGTAAGGCGAATACAAAACTTGCGTGATTTTCTTCATGGCTCATAGTGAATTTTCTATATCTTTAATCATTTACAAATATGGATTGCAAAAACATTTCAAGGTTACGGGAGCACGCGCTGAGGATGTGCAATCAAATTTCGGAAGTCTAGTGGGCAAGAAGTTGATTAAGACACGTAAATTTGCAAGACGCCATTGCTTTTGACGTAGATGATAAATAACTAAGACATTATCTATATCCCTGTGTTTACTTATCGATTATGGCCTTATCAATCTGAAGTATCTGTGTGGAGAGACAGTCACTTCCTGTACACACTTCAGTGGAAGTTTTTATGCTCCATAATCTTGTTAATGCTCGCGCAATAAAACATCGCTATATATGTCTGTGCGCTCTCCGCAAATGTGTTTTCGAGCAAGACATCCGTCAAGAATGAACATAATAGCGCTTATAATTGCTACAGTATTATTTACCTAGGATAATCTGACCAATCAATCATAAACTACTAATCTAATAAAAAATATTTCATTGAAAATTTGAAGGCCATCATAATCTAAGGTGGTTTTCGTTTTAAATATTGTTGATCCCCACTGTGGTCCCAAAGATGGGATATAAAATATGTGAATTTAAAAGCACGTTGACGCTGCTTTATCGTGCTGCATTAATAATATATAACGACTTCCCTGCGAGTGATAATGTCGTCAAAACCACATTAGCCCCGTCTTCATGCACAGAAATCATCGTCTGTATTCTAGGAGTAAGAAAAGTGAAAGATGCCATTTTCAAATGTGCAATGCCGGAAAGGCAACTGAAGGAGCACTGACTCCGGTATTTTAACATCATCATTATCATCGTCATCATCAGCCTGATTATACCCACTGCAGGGCGAAGGCCTCTCCCATATTTCTCCACTTAACCCGCTCTAGGGACAGTCTACAGCAAGCGATGAGAAAAATCCTTCGTGACTCGCTGCCCGCTTCACAACCATTGTGTCTCACTCCCGTCGCATTCGGAATAGCGTTTCTAACTCCAACCGTTGTCGAGCCGGTGAAGCTGCGTGCGCTGATATAAACAAGGGTATTAAAGGAACTTTTCTGGAAAACATACAAACTGCGAAACACGCAGGTGCATCCGCAAGGTAATCAAAAAACGTAAAAATACAAAACGAGGGCACTTAGTGATAACTGAATTGTGCAATATGTGCGAAGCGTGATCCAGTGAGTATCTGACCACGCATTATAGACTCGTGTTGCATACATGTTCCCTCGGGAGCTCCACTCACCCAAGATGTTTTTTTTGGACAGCCTCCGGTCCTTCCTTCAGGGTGACATATGTACAAAGGAAGACGCCGGTTCGCCACTGAAAAAGAGGTCTTGATGCAGGTACTTACGCTGGAACTTCCTTTCTCATGTATGTAGGTAATGACTGCGAGCCCCCGATGAAATAAAGATGAACTCAGTTAAAAAAAAAAGTAGGTTTTCACGTAGAAGGCATCAACCGCGATATGTAGGGACCATATATCAAAAGAAACTGCTCCTTTTACTATACTCTTTAGTAAACGTCCATGGCAAAGACATATATTAAACAGGTGTTGTTGGTGCCAAGGTGCAATTCTTGAGGTAGATTCAAACATCAACAGCATCAGAAAGACGCTTTGCTCCACAAGCTTGCCAAGACAAATAGCTGCTATGGAATTACCCACAGTGTAAGCACAGAGAGACGGACTAGCATTTAGAGCATGAGCCAACCAAGTCGCAGCCAATATACGGCCGTGTAAATACTCTGCCAAAAATCAAGCCCACGGACATAACCAAAAATTGTTCATTCTCTTCGCACGACATTTGAACGAAACATGTTCGCAGTGCTAAGCAGTGCACTGTCAGAGCCACGACACAGTAGTCAAATGCGTAATTTTGGAATCAGCCTGACCACAGTTCGAGCATATGTTGGGAATACATCGGGAGCATATATCGGGAACAGCAGCGCCAAACTTTCATAGAAAGCACGCCCGATCAGTGCGTCGCCAGAACTAGAACTACTTCACACTGTTGCGAGGCTGGAGCAACGGGCTCATATGTTGGATGTCCAGCAGTAATTCAGTAAGTCACATAGGCCCTGAGAAACCCACATAAAGTCATGGAATTTCATGCTTCTTTTTGAAACATGTGGCAATGCACATAAATGCGCTGCGAAGCAGCCAATAAAGCAAGGCCTGAACAGATTTGGTGCCTTCTTTCTCAGACCACGTGATACAAACATCAGCCTTCTACTTCCGTGCCAGTACAGTGGTAAAGGCCGATATAAGTAGTCGAGGTGCTCCACTAAATGGCATAACCATGTAACACACAACGGTCGGCCGAGGGTAAAAGGGACGGCAAAGCCCAGCCCATATATATATATATATATATATATTGTTACGAGGTTTATTTACACAGATGTTAGGATGCGCTGGAGATTAGCTCACCAGAGCGGACAGACCCGGCTTCCTCTTCCTCTTCTGCTTATCCCGCCAAACCTCATCTTCCTCTAATACTGGTCCGCGGGAAGTGCGTGACAGTAGCCTGTACTAGCCTTCGATTAATCTGTTTCCAATTTCTGCAGTCTTTGTTTAACCTGGGTAAAACGGGGTTGTGCTTACAGCACACGCACACTTTTTGGCGCTCGCGTGTGTTCGCTCAGGACGCTGTCAGCGTTCCAACTTTCATCTCACAGCATCTACTTCGTTCGGTCACCTGGTGCAGGATATGATGCCCGGGACGAGAGAAACTTAAGGAAGATCAAGAATAAGTACAACGAGCTGGGTATTCGAGGGAATTACTGGCAAGGAGCTGGTCTTGCCACCTGCTTGCGAAAAGACTTTCCATCCAACGTGCTGCAGACGATCCTGGAAGAACGTGAAAGCGTGGGCAGCCCTTACCGCAAAGTCTACCATTGGACCGCTGATGTCCCAGCACAGATGAGACGGTCGCTGCTGTGAGTGCTACCAGCTCACTGTCTTTTTTTTTCTGAGTTGCACACTTCAACGCGAATGTTTGTTTACACGAAGCGAATGCAGCTCGCTCCGTTGAAAAGCCGTCGAAGTCGGCATCGTTTCACAGAAATATTCGCTCGGAAAAATCCTGATTGGTCTACAAGGTTATGACGCCGCAACCAAATGACCTCGTTCGGGAATTTCAAACGCCCCACATTGAAAATAAAGCTATATAACGAATTAGAAAAAAAAAAGTCGAAATGTAGCCAAAATTAGTGACGAGGTTCCTCGAATTGAGATATTTGAGGAATTAAAAATAATTCAATGAAATAAATTTGCCGCCAATCTGGTTTGAGCCCAAGTCTATTGTATGCAAGATAGGCACGCAGTGCACAGGCCATTTAGGGTTTTTTTTTATTATTACTATTGCTGGCTTGGCAAGAACGGTACAACATGCGTAAAAAGAATGACTTCCACCGCACTTGGTGGAGCGTTGACTGCCATCGTTTCAAAATTGCAAAGGTCATTCATTATACAAATCCACTCAGGTAGTTCACTTTGGCTTCAGAGAGCATTTCTTATGTAAACAATACTCCCAATCATTGGTGCACAACTTACTAAGGTGTGTTTGGAATATTCGTTTATGTTGTGGTAACGATAATTTTAAAATTACTGTAATTTATACAAGGAAAATTAAAAAGACAAATTGCCCATTGAAAAAACGATATTTAAGGCGCTTTGCGTCTGCGTCCTGCAAATTTTCACTTTGATTTCATGAAAGCAAAAGCATTTCTTTTCAGACGATAGCGCGCTTATGCAATGTGCCTCAAGAAATTCGTCAGATAAAGCATACAAGCAGCTTCATGTGATAAGGATCTTGCTCTTGCTTTCCTTTAGGTGTTGATAACGCAAGGAAACTTGCCTTTCTGTTGCTAGGTCCACATTGCCGAGTGCATGCTCGTAAACAAGACGAAGATTACTGTGTTTTTTAGTGTACTAACCCGAAAAAAGCCAATAATGAACGAGGTCTTGAAAAGCACAGGAGATTTCTATTTTATTGCTAATTTCCGCAACATGCATGAGTTAGCACTTCACCAGTAAAGTCAGTAACGGACAAGGTCAAGAAAAGCACAAGAGATTTCTATTTTATTGCTAATTTCCGCAACATGCATGAGTTAGCACTGCACCAGTAAAGTCAGTAATGGACAAGATCAAGAAAAGCACAAGAGATTTCTATTTTATTGCTAATTTCCGCAACATACATGAGTTAGCACTGCACCAGTAAAGTCAGTAATGGACAAGGTCAAGAAGAGATTTCTATTTTATTGCTAATTTCCGCAACATGCATGAGTTAGCACTGCACCAGTAAAGTCAGTAATGGACAAGGTCAAGAAAAGCACAAGAGATTTCTATTTTATTGCTGATTTCCGCAACATGCATGAGTTAGCACTGCACCAGTAAAGTCAGTAATGGACAAGATCAAGAAAAGCACAAGAGATTTCTATTTTATTGCTAATTTCCGCAACATACATGAGTTAGCACTGCACCAGTAAAGTCAGTAATGGACAAGGTCAAGAAGAGATTTCTATTTTATTGCTAATTTCCGCAACATGCATGAGTTAGCACTGCACCAGTAAAGTCAGTAATGGACAAGGTCAAGAAGAGATTTCTATTTTATTGCTAATTTCCGCAACATGCATGAGTTAGCACTGCACCAGTAAAGTCAGTAATGGACAAGGTCAAGAAGAGATTTCTATTTTATTGCTAATTTCCGCAACATGCATGAGTTAGCACTGCACCAGTAAAGTCAGTAATGGACAAGGTCAAGAAGAGATTTCTATTTTATTGCTAATTTCCGAAACATGCATGAGTTAGCACTGCACCAGTAAAGTCAGTAATGGACAAGGTCAAGAAAAGCACAAGAGATTTCTATTTTATTGCTAATTTCCGCAACATGCATGAGTTAGCACTGCACCAGTAAAGTCAGTAATGGACAAGGTCAAGAAGAAATTTCTATTTTATTGCTAATTTCCGAAACATGCATGAGTTAGCACTGCACCAGTAAAGTCAGTAATGGACAAGGTCAAGAAGAGATTTCTATTTTATTGCTAATTTCCGAAACATGCATGAGTTAGCACTGCACCAGTAAAGTCAGTAATGGACAAGGTCAAGAAAAGCACAAGAGATTTCTATTTTATTGCTAATTTCCGCAACATGCATGAGTTAGCACTGCACCAGTAAAGTCAGTAATGGACAAGGTCAAGAAGAGATTTCTATTTTATTGCTAATTTCCGAAACATTCATGAGTTAGCACTGCACCAGTAAAGTCAGTAATGGACAAGGTCAAGAAAAGCACAAGAGATTTCTATTTTATTGCTAATTTCCGCAACATGCATGAGTTAGCACTGCACCAGTAAAGTCAGTAATGGACAAGGTCAAGAAGAGATTTCTATTTTATTGCTAATTTCCGCAACATGCATGAGTTAGCACTGCACCAGTAAAGTCAGTAATGGACAAGGTCAAGAAGAGATTTCTATTTTATTGCTAATTTCCGAAACATGCATGAGTTAGCACTGCACCAGTAAAGTCAGTAATGGACAAGGTCAAGAAGAAATTTCTATTTTATTGCTAATTTCCGAAACATGCATGAGTTAGCACTGCACCAGTAAAGTCAGTAATGGACAAGGTCAAGAAGAGATTTCTATTTTATTGCTAATTTCCGCAACATGCATGAGTTAGCACTGCACCAGTAAAGTCAGTAATGGACAAGGTCAAGAAAAGCACAAGAGATTTCTATTTTATTGCTAATTTCCGCAACATGCATGAGTTAGCACTGCACCAGTAAAGTCAGTAATGGACAAGGTCAAGAAGAGATTTCTATTTTATTGCTAATTTCCGCAACATGCATGAGTTAGCACTGCACCAGTAAAGTCAGTAATGGACAAGGTCAAGAAGAGATTTCTATTTTATTGCTAATTTCCGAAACATGCATGAGTTAGCACTGCACCAGTAAAGTCAGTAATGGACAAGGTCAAGAAGAGATTTCTATTTTATTGCTAATTTCCGCAACATGCATGAGTTAGCACTGCACCAGTAAAGTCAGTAATGGACAAGGTCAAGAAGAGATTTCTATTTTATTGCTAATTTCCGAAACATGCATGAGTTAGCACTGCACCAGTAAAGTCAGTAAATGGACAAGGTCAAGAAAAGCACAAGAGATTTCTATTTTATTGCTAATTTCCGCAACATGCATGAGTTAGCACTGCACCAGTAAAGTCAGTAATGGACAAGGTCAAGAAAAGCACAAGAGAGTTCTATTTTATTGCTAATTTCCGCAACATGCATGAGTTAGCACTGCACCAGTACTCATTCATGTCAACAGCAGTAATTAAGATTGAAATAATCCCCTATTCTTTTCTTGGCGTAGCTGACTATTGGCCTCTTTTGACTCTGTATCATAGCGAGCCTCATCTCTGTCCCTCGATTTTTGTGCTTATGTTTTCAAAAATATTCTTACCTGAGCTGCCTGCCTTACACAAGCGCTGACAGAGCTAGGTAACGTGCAACAGCATTTTGAAAAATGGGCTACGGTGAGGTTACCGCAGACATATGACTGAATTTGAATCTGAGCCTTGAATGCAAAGAACATTTGAAAGATTATTCTGAGCCTGTCGAGTACGTGACGTCCAGTGAGGCGAGACGCAAACGGCGAGGTGAGCGTTCGCAAGCTACGGTGCCGTAATGTAGACCCATAATGTGGGGCTTTTATCGCTGAGGGGGGTAAAGAGCCGCCTTTTATAAGCCTGCCTTACTGGCAGCAAGATTTTGTAATTAAAGATTTAGGTTAGGTGATCGGAACCAGGCGTCGAGGTCAGCCTCCCGCATGCTTCTTTGCTGGCGATTCGCTACATATGCAGCAAATGGTATGCAAAAAACAACGTGAGTTTAGCTGGATTGTCTGTGTATTTCCTATTACTCTGGATAACAAGGCGCGATGGCCTAGTTGTGGATACCTCGCGTATGGATTGGTCGCCAGCGGTTACGCAGCTGGGATGCTTTGGTTTGGTTTGGTTCGTAGGGTTTAACGTCCCAAAACGACTCAGGCTATGAGAGACGACGTAGTAAGGTCTCCAGAAATTTCGACCACGTGGAGCTTTTCAACGCGCACTGACATGGCACAGCACACGGACGCCACTCCGTTCCGCCTCCATCGAAACGCAGCCGCCGGTGGCCGGGTTCGAACTCGGGTATTCCGGTACAATTGTCGGGCACCTTATCCACTGCGCCACCGCGGCAGAGTGCAGATGAGGGGATGACCGCGAAATCCCGGCTAACCTTCGACAGGGAGCAGCGTAGATTTCAAAAGGTGACATGAGAGATCTCCCCCGGCAACTTGGCATTCAATGACACCGAATCGATTGTTGGAGTGTGGATTCAACGCCGGAATTGCAGCCTGTTGAAACCCAGGCGGTGATATCAATCCACTCGCATGACTTATTAATTCGGGTAGATGTGCTCTGAGGTAACGAAATGTGTTATTCGTGATAGCAGTCGGGCGACAATTCTAACTGTGTGTGGAGGTGTTGAGGGTAATGGGGAGATGATGGTCGTTGCCGAGGGTATTCGCGGTTTTGAGTCATCGATTGATCCGCACGTGTTTTCAGAATTTTGGATCAGGTGATATGTATGCACAGCCTCTGTTTCCCATGCGGATACGACTGCGAGGGTCAGTGACCAGAATGAGGCCCAGTCGTGTGTTTGTAGCCAAAAATTGTTACCTTTGGGTTTCTTGTGCGGTATGCCCAAACGCAATGGTGGACAACAACAGTCTCCCGCAGTGAAAAGACCCGTACGCCGCACACGGTTGTCTACACGGCAATGGAGAGGGACGTGGCCGACCATCTGCGACTGGTGGACCAGAAATTGCGACGAGAGTGGGGGCTCTAACGCTCGCGCACCAGGGGATATCTGTCGAGTAAACAGTGGAACACGTTACAGTGAGTGCAGGCTCAGTTCTCACCATTTTTCGCAGCAGCCTCCACATGACGAAGGTTGCTGCGCGCTTGCGAAAATCTTTCGCCTGCTCCATGATACTGCACCGTTTCCCTCAGCACGGGTGACCGGGACACACGCGGCCATCTTAAGCTGCGAAATATTGCATTAGCCTCCATTTTTCACCCGACCTCGCACGAAATAACTTCTTCCTCTTCCTTCCCACTAAGACCTAGCTACGTTAGCATACCTCCAAGACAACTAGAAAGAGATTTTTCATGTGAATGCCGTTCCAGAACACAAGCGCCAGCTCGTCCATCAGGGGCAAAAGTGCGTGATCTTGGGCGGGGAACATGTACCAAACGATTAAACTCCTGCTCAAGCTTCATTGTTCTATATTTGTTCCTTCTTGTCAATAATACGAACTTTATGAACTTTGCTCGTAAAACACCGTTCCCTAGAAAGAATATATTCTTAACGAACATGGTTGCTGACACTGCATGAACGCGCTGAATACCTATAGCAACCTAACAACGTGAGGTGGCAAAGCATGAAGGTTTTCAATATCGGCCTCGTATTTGTGAAGGTTTTTGATGTAGCTGGGCAGAAGAGGGTAAACCGAGTGGACGCACGCAAAGAAACAGTATTTGGCTTTTCGATTGTAAGGTAGAATCATCATGTCTTTCTAGAAGAGGGCAAATATGGGCTGGTTGGTACACGTTGAAGAATCGAGCCTAGCGCTGTTTTACTCGCTTCTTCATTATGCATTTCTCACTGTTTTCGTGTTTCCTCTTGTGTGCATATGATGACCTGCAGGAGTGGTGTGGATGCCATCATCACGAGCAAGCCTGGCACTCTCGCATTCGTAATGCAAGGGTATTTTTCCCAATACATTGCGTCTGGCGACGCCCGAGGACAACCCCTGGATGAGGTTCAATGGCTGGGTGCCTTTCCCTAGGCTTCCGGCGATGCAGGAAGTTCGCCTGGGGGGTGATATACTCCAGGTCGTGCCAGGCGTCAACGATTAGAACATGGCGAACCCTTTACGACATATTAAAATATTAGCAATTGCGAAATGTCCTCATATTCTTCCATGTCTTCCTCTCAAGGTGGCAAATGCTACTCTAAAATGAATCATCTTCCCAATTTCTCCCAAAGTGGCAAATACTGCTGAAAATCTTCTCCCAATTCCTCCCAAAGTGGCTAATGCTCCTAGAAAACGAATAATCCTTCCAATTCCTCCCAAGGGGGCAAATTCTCAACGAAAATGAATCACATATATGTGTTAAACGCCTTTGTTCTGCCCAAATATGTACGAAACGTCCATTAACCGCACAGGTACCACGTTGTAATGCGTTAATGTTAGAATTTCCTTGTCCGAAAAACCCCATCCTTCGTCCGCCCGTCTCTGGCTTCGGTTAGCATCTCGCCAGCTTAGGCCTCAGAATCCTCACCTATTAAGAGGTGAAGGGGAGGCAGACAAACGACGAAGAGTAAGCCGTGGGCGATACGCTGTAGGTGTTAGGTTGGACGCAGGAAAATTGTATTTCCACAACTGATGAGTGGAGAAGGTTGGCAGGATGGAGACGAAGAGAGGGGGTGAGCGATTGACGAATAGGTGGAGGTGTACGCCGGCACACGGGAACTAACGGTGTACCCTACGCCACCCGCACGCACTGCCTGATACTGTGAGCGACAACTGCTCTTAAGTAACGAGAAGTTTGCGGTTATTAACATTTTTTTAAGGAAAGAAAGGGGCTGGCGCAAAAAATTTCGCGTGCACAGCTTGACAAGACCATAGGCCCAAACGTATGTATGTATGTATGTATGTATGTATGTATGTATGTATGTATGTATGTATGTATGTATGTATGTATGTATGTATGTATGTATGTATGTATGTATGTATGTATGTATGTATGTATGTATGTATGTATGCATGCATGCATGCATGCATGTATGTATGTATGTATGTATGTATCTATGTATGTATGTATGTATGTATGTATGTATGTATGTATGTATGTATGTATGTATGTATGTATGTATGTATGTATGTATGTATGTATGTATGTATGTATGTATGTATGTATGTATGTATGTATGTATGTATGTATGTATGTATGTATGTATGTATTGTGGGCATCCATAGCCACCTCCCCCTTTAACCGACCGCGCGTAATTAACACGCGTGATTACGCCTGCTGCTGGGGAAGACCGCGAGGCGAGGGCACATTGACCACCCTCCCAGGCTCCCGCGGAGACACCGCGCGGGTTCCCTTCTCTCCTCCCGACCTACCCGGGACACCTTCTTTACCCTGGCCCGAGGCGAGGAGCGCGTCTGTCGCAACTCCCTCGGGGTCTTTCGTCGGTTGAGCGTGCACGCACACGGTAGCATTTTCCATCGGGGAGACCGCCGCGTTCACCCTCTGCTTCCGGTTCCGCACGCACTTACCGCCGCGGGCCGTGAGCACGAAGCCACGCCAGGTGAGCAGACTAGATATCTCCTTGCGCGTGCTTCCCCGTTAGGTGGTTTTATTTCACCCCTGTACGCGAGCAGGACGCTCGCTCGAACCCACCGCAGTAGCAACTTCTCGCACCGCGGTTTGGGGGTCACAGCTCTGTCTTTTAGGGCTGCACGTCGGGGCTAGAAGGCGACTGCAGCATCTAGCCCCCCCCCCCCCCCTCCCGTGGCGCATTCTTGCGAGAATAACCCCACTATGCAAACATTTTCTTCTACATCTGCTTCCGGTCTATTATGCTCTCCTCAACATAATGTCTTCATGGACGTTTATCTTACAGAACAGCCATTTTACTGTGTGAGGAGAAACAATTGACTGCTAATGTGCGTTAGAACACACTGAAATACTCTAGATACCTTTCTTCTATGCCCTTGTTGGGACAGGGATGTACGTGGGCTTTGTGTCTCGAAATGAGCAGTGATCTCTTTCAACACAAAATAATTAAATTCGAAAGTTATATCGTTCTTTCTATAGATACTAGCACCTCAATTTTACTGCAGTACTTAAAAAATAAAAAGTGATGTGTGAAAAATCAAGGGAATGCTCAAATCACTTTCTGAGTGAAATGCGCCACAAACCCTGCCGACCAATCACAGACCATATCATCTGTACACTATCGCCTGATACAGTCTTCATCCGGACGTAACAGCGTTTTCCAGTGAACAGATTTAATGCCAGTGGGTAAATAAAAAAAAACAGGCAAATTGCCCAATGCCGCATATAGACGGCATCGCAGTAAACTATCCGGAAATTTGCGCGTTCACCATCTGAGGAAAGTCCAAGAGATTTGCTGCACGTGCCCACGTGGCACACGGTAGTTCGTTGGTGCTTGCAGCTTCCAGTGTGTCTTCTTCCTGCCTTGAGTGAAAGCACAAGATTTTCACACTTCGAAAGAGGAATGCGTTTCTCTTCAGTACGAAAAAACTGTGTACGAATAATCTGGACACGAATAATCACTCGGTAAAACCATTACGGGAGCCGCTCATGCTTCGTGCACCACTCATTCGAAATTTCTTATATATTCTGGGTTTTCCGGGCGCCTCGTACAGACCAAAGAGAAGCTATTCGCACTAGGAGAACAAAGGCGTAAGGAAGGGGTTTAACTTGCATTAAAACACGTGACGCCATGAAAACCAGGCAAAAGTAAATCAGGATTCGCACAGAAATCACAGGTGGCAGACGATTTACAAGCTTGCCCTGATTGGCCTGGGGCAGGTAGGTCAACGCCGCTTGCGGCGGGGGCTAGCCTGCCACTGATCTTTATCTGCTCTAGGCCGTCATTGCACCCGCCACCACTTCGGTGGTGGACGACGGGCGTTGTTGCGGTGCGCGTCTTTTTCTCCCTCTTCTTTTTTCTTCCTCGTCTATTTTCTCTTCTGTGCGCACGAGCAGCGGAGGTGGCTCAGCTACAGAGCCAGTAGCAGGCCCGTGCATTTTCTATTCCTTCTTTCTACAGCCACAACAACAACAACGATTTACAATGATTGAGACAAATTTTAATTAGACACACAAGCCTTTCTCTCTCTTCAGTTATGGTTTCGAGCCTAGGATCGGTCTTAAAGACCAAGCAAGCTCCAAACAGAGGTCTGAAAATCAAGGAGTGGTGGCCTTAGTGTTACCTCATCATAAACCTTTAGAAGCACTTAAACTTGAAGCCGGCTAGCGATATGGCACAGCTGTCTAATGCAGTGGCCAGCAAGGCTGGTCTCCTTGTCTCGGTCTTTCCTTTCTTCGAGCTAGAGAGGCATCACAGCCTCCTGGGCGAAATCCTAGAATATGGGCAACCATGCCTCTGCATTAAACACGAGCGCCACAGCGCAACAGATGATGTGGAGGCCACTCTTCGCTATCACGAGGCTGGAAGCCGCCGATTGGGACGAGGATCGGCAGAGAGGAAGGTGCAGCACACGACGAAGGTCTGAAAGCAGCGACAGTGGCCCCAAAGACATCACAGAGCAAAAACGGCACCTTCAACTTTCGGGCTGCGGCACTGGAGCTAGTGTAAGCGAGAAACAGCCGCCTCATATCCGCAGGCCGATCGTTTCACCACGACACTGCCTACTTATTTTTGTGAGACTAGGTTTGTTTGTTTTTTTCAGCCTTTCTAGCAGCTGTTCGATGCCCAGCCTGCCGCAATCAAAATGAAAAGTTTAATGCCCTTGCTATTCGGCGCTTCAACAACTGTTCTCGCATCCGACGATCCCGCCACCACGTTGCTTAGTCCAGTTGCCAGGCTGATTTTAGCCTTTCTGCTTGCTCCTGCTGGTTTATCCCAGCATAGTCCGTGTCGCGAGGATCTGAGACCTCGAAACTTTAGTCGTCTCACTAGCAATACGAAGGAGTCAGGAATGGGCAGGAACGCCACCCATGTAGATTTCGTCAATGTACGCTACGAGCATCCGTTGGCTGCCGTTGACCAAAGGTGAGCAGCAATTCCTAGACTCCGGTTGTCGACACTCGACATACTGACCGGTGTTCTCTGCAAAGGCTTCGGCAGTGTATGGGCAGGCTTTTAGGGAAAACTTATTTCGTGGTACCGCTGCCACATCCTATTAAAGCAAAGTTCTGCCATCTGTCATCAAACATTAGTAGGGCCGTTTTGTTTTTGTTTTTTAATTCGAATATCGTTATGTCGAATATCGTTATTGCCGCACAGCCTAATGGAAAAAACAACACTCGTATTTTTTACATGTCTATGTATCTTATATAATTTACAAAGAGGCGTGAATATAAAAAATGTGCACTGCAAACATTTCATGAAATCTTCATGTTTAAAACAAATCTAGTGAGCATACTAGCTTACTGCCCACCGCGGAAAGTTTTCGCCGGTACCTTGTCGAAAACCAAACCACAGATTTAATCTCGTCGTTATCGTCAGCTTATTTCCTTCAGTTGTATCGCTCAGAGTCATCACAAAATGTATGACAATATTCTCACGAAAAAAAAAAGGTATTGATAGAATTTATTTCTCAAACTTTACTAACGGTAAAATACGTGATGTCATGTGTCGCTTTTGGACATTAAGCCCTGTAAACACAAACCGATGGCCATTCAGATCACAAGTATCAAGGTAAATAAACAAAGGACGCTTTGTAAAAAAGCTGTTAGAATAATTGAATGAACAGAGATTTGACGTACGGTGAGATCTTTGAATCTGGGGCGATGAACAGATGATAAGCAAGGTTTGATAAAAATGCCGAATATTTAAATTTCTACCATATTTCAAAGCGCAGTAGTTACCAGTGTCATTTTTGTTCCCCACTCGTCACTGTGTCCGAATGATAATTTCAAGTGTTCGTCTTGACATATAGAGCAACTCCCCTTTTATTTTGCTTATCAGCATGGTACTATGTTGTCTCTCTTGTGCAGTGGCTACGCCGTTTCACTCAGGACACGGTCTCCTTCCTTCCAATGGTGGCTAAATATGGGTCGGACATGTAATGTGAGCCTCGGGTACCTCGGCACGGTGAGATTCACATTGGGAATCACACTGGGGATTGATATTGACACTTCAATAGTCAAGTGCCGATTGTTTATTGCTTTTGGCATTATGGCTGGCTTGACAGCTAGCGAAATTGGGATGCAGTATCAGGCACGTTTATTATTCCTGAGATAGAAAAAACCCTGAACACAAGAGCTTTGAGATCCAGTGTAGCCATATTATTCCGCAAGCCCCTAAGACCGATTGCATGCGAAAAGCCCGAGCCAGTACAAATAAGCTGGAATACAACTGCAGGAAGGTACTATATAAGAGGCCTAAACGAAATACTGAAAATTGTGGAAGAAAAAGGCATGTTTTATTCTTTTTCTCACAAGGTAAAACTGAAAAACTATCAAGACAAAATACAGTTCTTTTTTGTCCATTGCCACCGATCCTGACCGTAAATTCGGCGTTCGTTTTCAGATCGCGGTAATGCATCTTTAGTAGCAAGAAACGGACGAAATGGGGCCATTGTCATTTTTAAATTCCGGGCCTCATGTCTGAATGTTTGTATTTTGGTTGTTGCCCAGTAGGTCATCGCAGTGCGAGTATCATGACGTTTCTCTGTTTCGTCCATGGTCGCACGCTTGGAAGCATTTTAACGCGTGTGGCTAGGCCTTCACTCTAAACAGCCTTTGAGCCCCCTTACCTGTTGTGCACTGCAGATTTCACATCTCGTGCTGCACGTGAACAAAACTGTAAATGTGCCCACAGAACTGCGAAGCAAACTTTCGGGGGATCGCGCGCTGCGTAACTAAGCGTAGGCCAGTCTAGCAAAAATTAATCAAGCACAGATTGATGCACTGCATCGACCAGACCGCTCTAACATAAAATGTAGACATCCTCAACCCAGAAGCTCTCCTGATGCTTTTGATGGAACAATATATATACAATTTTTGTTCTTGAATAGGTTTGTGCGCAATCGTTTTATTTTTTAGTTTTCAAATTTCATAAAGATCAAGAACAAAGCCTGTTTTCTTTTATCGTTTATAACATCATATGGTATAATCCTACGCACAGGGTGAGTATAGTAAGCCAGCATGGCAGGATCAAGGTAAAGGCGTAGCACAGAAAGAGAAAGAGTAAACCCTCTAATGGCTTGCGTTTTACACATACTTGATAAATGTAGCTTCGTACGCATGAGATGGTTATTCACAAACCATTCTGAAAGTGTTCAAGCTCAGAGTAACATACGCCACTCTGTACGCCGACATCTACCTCGACCATTATGGAAAGTTTTTTTTAAAGAAACCGCACACCTAACCAGCATTCTGTGGTCATGTTCGCCATTATCCACCCCGGGCTCCAATATCCACAGCACGTAGCAGTGGGAAGCACTGATGGGGTGCTATAGCCCTGCCGTTCAAGCGGCGGTAGTGGCCTTGACAACGGAGGCTGACAGGGCTCGAAGGCCCGCAGCCGTCTGATTCAACATCCTCCCTACTTTAATTCATAAAAATTGTCTTCATTGATAAAATCGATATTTCTTCTCCGTCTTTCTCAAGCAAAAGTTTAATTGCACGTCTCGGCCACCTTCTCCAAGTCTGAGAAGCCTTTCAGTTTCTCCGACCGTTTCCTGATGATATATTGAAAGTCGCTGTCTGCATAGCATGAAGAGGTTCCACTTTTCCCGCCATGGTCTTTCACGTGCTTGCCTTGTTATGTGCCCTTTGCAAAAGTACGTTTTTAGAAATAATAAATTACAGCAACAATTACTGTGCTAAATATTGTGGTAATGTATATAAGTCTCATTGCCATTTATCATTTATTACTCCAAAAAGTATTCGCATTATGTTGCAGCTACTTACGAAAGCGAATGCACTTACGCTTAAACTACGTATTGAGTTTCATTAAAAAGAATTCAAATTAACATGTAAAAACCTTTCTATTGGCACGATGCATGCCTTATTAGTACTATAAGTGACTTGCCCTGGTTAGCATAATTCATTTTAACACCCGAAGGATTCGCCTGAAGAGATCACTAACCACGATAAGACATTGCTGTTTGTGGTTTTTTTTTTTTTTGGCCCAGGGACTCATTATGGCTATGACTGGTGTTGCATTATTGGAGCTCGGAGAGATATACAACACCAGCTTATCGGCCATCTCGCAGCTCATCACGACGCGGTGCGTCGGAGTGCTCGCTGGCTCTCTTATTGGTACGTTGATTATAGCACCGTTCATTAGACGGACGCTGAGAGGAACCCTACCCGAATCCTCTTTGTCACAAAAATGGCTTCTGTCGCTATTAATGGCTATAGTGATGCTTGCGCGGTAGAAAACTATCCACTTATAGCTAAGCAAAGTGGATTCAAGCAGAATCTCTTCTAGTATATTTAAAAATTATGCGTCCTTATTGCAAAGGGCTTCGTGATCAATATTTCAAACTGATCGGTGGTGTTTATTACCTAAGGTGACTGCGATAAAAGCTCTGCGTAGGTGTGCCATAGTTTGCGTTTACAGCCGGAGATGGCCACACTGCACCACCACGGCGAATCACTTGTTATTAATGGCAGAAATATCATGACGCTCGACTACAGTAACCAGGGACCGGGATCGAATCCCGGCTGCAGCGGCCAATTTTTTATGGATGCCAAAGCCAGGCGCCTTTGTGCTGTGCGATGCCACTGCATGTTAAAGAACCCCAGGTGGTCGAAATTTCCCCAAGCCCTCTACTACAGCGTCTCTCATAGCAGGAGTCGCTGAGATGTTAAGCCACATAAACCAAAACAAGTCATTAGTTACACAGAACGTAATAAAACAGACTAGCTTTTCAATAAATCATCTGTGGCCCTGGAACCTCGCTTTTCATACGGCCCTCAGTGGTTACATCTGAAAGTGCCCTGAATGCATTAGGTTACAAGCTAAGTTAGCTCCAAAGAACGCCTGTCTTGGTTCTTTGCAAGCGCCTTTTGTGCCTAACTCTTTTCCAGGAGGCAAGCTGTACGACACGTACAACACTCAAGTCATATCCATCTTGACCATCGGGCTGTCCAGCTTCACAGCTCTCGCGATCCCGCTTAGTGGATACTTGGCGGTGGCACACATTGCGATCTTCTTTGAAGGATTCAGCTGGGGTGCCTTCGGTACAGGTGAGAGAAACAGTGCTGTCCAGCTATGACACCTACTTCATAAATCTTTTAGAGTAAAGCTGTTTGCAGAGTGAACGTTTGCGCCTAGCAGATCACGTTAGCAGCGTTGTCGATCACATAATCCTCGGGGGATTAATGAAAC
Source organism: Amblyomma maculatum (assembly GCF_055883805.1). Lineage (NCBI taxonomy): Eukaryota > Metazoa > Arthropoda > Arachnida > Ixodida > Ixodidae > Amblyomma > Amblyomma maculatum. Next base: position 143,608,092 of record NC_139348.1, on the reverse strand, counting down.
AAAGTCCTCATCTGCTGAGAGCCATCCGAGCACTCCCCACAAGCGTTGGTAGAGCCTTTATTAATGCGTAAGCATTAAGTGGATATGTTTCCCAGGTCGTGTCACCAGAAGTTTGTTCGAACGTTCGAACGAAACGATTCATAAGAAAACGAATGGCTGCACTACATAGAGGATGAAAAAAAATCGTGTTGGGAAAAAATGTGCTGCGTGCAAAGTAATTAGTGAATTAATTAGGGCCAATTAGCTCATTCAGACGTCGGGTATGTCGTGTCACCAGCGGCAGGATTACGTTTGGACCAAAGGAGTGATAAGTAAAATACTTGCATTAGATAGAGGATAACAAAATCTCTCTGGCGAAAACATTGGTACATGGAGAATTAATTACAGCCAATTACATCAATCAGACGTTGGGTATGTCGTGTCACCAGAAGTTTGCCGGCGGGATTAGGTTCGAGCGAAACGGGAGATAAAGAAACGAATAGTTGCACTAGATAGAGGATGAAAACATATATCTGGGGAAACAATTTGGTGTATGCGGAAATATTAGTTAATTAATTGGAGCCAGTCCAGTCAGAGTCTAAAAAGCCAATCGGGTAATATCGACGCCCAAGGGGATTCACGTAGTACCCAACTTCCATGAGATGTTACGTCATAGTGTGACGTCACAAACCGAAAGCCTCTTCTTCCGTGTCTCTTCTTTCTTCCACAACGAATACTTACGCATTCCCGCAATGCAGTTGCCGCAGTGATCTCAAACTTTTTTTTTTTATTCGCAAATAGCAAAATATTGTGAAAACTGCACTGGACACACGACTAAATAGAAAGCGTGATCGAAAAGCCTTTTTTAGGAAACGCAGATTTCTCACTCGGTGATTACAACGTTCTCCCACTAAGCTCAAGTTCTTCGGTTTGGGCGCGTGCCAAATCAAACACTTTGAATGGAAGCGAGAAGGGTGAAACATTTGACTAATCCGACTTCGTTGCCTGTCGAGAAACAATCAAGGTTGTCAATGATTCGTTCTCGCAGCCCTCACCCGAGACCACCGGGTACGATTGGGAGAGGCTGGAGAATCCGCATAATCTTTAATACACGAACACAGTTCAGTTCAGTTCAGTCGTTCAGTCGTGTCCGACTCTTCGTGACCCTATTGACCATGTCACGCCACACTTTTCGGTCTCTCACTATCTTCTTAACATCACATAACTTCATCTGCAGTGCGTCGAGGATGCCATCTAACCATCGCGTTCGCTGCCTACCCCTTCTCCGGCGACCCTCAACCTTTCCCAACATCAAATCTTTCTCCAGCGACTCCTCTCTTCTCATCAGATGACCAAAGTAGCTGAGCTTTAACTTTAGAATTTGACCCTCCAATGAGCAGTCAGGGTTTATGGTCGACAATATTGACTGATTTGATCTTCTGGCAGTCCAAGGAACTCTCAAGAGTCTTCGCCAGCACCACAATTCAAACGCGTCAATTCTTCGGCGGTCAGCCTTTTTCACAGTCCAACTCTCGCATCCATACATCACAACTGGAATGACCATAGCACGAGTTATACGGATCTTGGTTGGCAGACTAATGTCTCTGCTCTTTACTAGGCGATCAAGGCTAACCATTGCTCTCTTTCCCAGAAGCAGGCGTCTCCTAATATCATGGCTGCAGTCTCCTTCCGAGGTAATCTTGGAGCCCAAGAAGAGAAAATCTGTCACAGCTTCCACTTCTTGTCCCTTGATGCTCCAGGGCTTGATAGGGCAAGACGCCATGGTCTTTGTTATTTTAATGTTCAGTTTAAGCCCAAACTTCTCACTCTCTTCTTGTACGCGCATCAGAAGTCTCTTGAGTTCCGCTTCACTTTGTCATTAAAGTGGTATCATCCGCATATCTAAGGTTGTTGATATGTTTTCCAGCAATCTTCACTCCAGCTGAAGACTCGTCCAGACCGGCCTTCCTCATGATGCACTCTGCATATAGGTTAAATAGGCAGGGCGACAGTATGCAGCCTTGCCTCACTCCTTTCTCAATCGGAAACCAATCAGTAAGACCATGCCCAGTTCTGACTGTGGCCTCTTGCCCTTCATACAGGTTCCTAAGGAGACAGATGAGGTGAACACACACTTGAGTAATAGATACAAGAGAAGCATACTTCTCCCTACCCACACGCACGCACGTAGATCAGCACACGCTCGCAGGCACGCAATCATTCAGCAGAGTGGGCGCCACAGCCCGGCGAAGCTTCATAGCCGCAATTTCTCAAACCTCTACCATAAAGACCTCTTCTTACCCACAAATGATGCTGAATAGCGTTAAGCATGCACCTGCCCTACAGTTGTACTCTTCCACTTCCTATGGAAATATGCTGCCCTTGCGTGGCACCAAGCTCCCAACATCCCTCATAATCCCCTCTCCTTGAGAGGCTACTCTCTCCAAAGCGTACCCACAAAGCCTGCAACTCTTGATTCAGCTGGCGCGCCGAATAGGGGCTGCCAACGAAGTCCTATACTGGGGACACCAACTGAAAAGAATGGCGGCTGATATATCTCACTTCATAAAAATTTTTCCTCCACCTCTTGCAACTACAGCTTAGTTAAGCATATTAAGTGGAGTCACGTCTTATTTCTATGCTACAGTACAGTACAAACAAACAAAGGCGGAAGAAAAAAAGAAAAGAGAAGGAACACGCAAGCGCCATCGCATTTCCTCCTTCTCTTCCGGTATGTTTGCACGGTAGTCTACAATGGACCCGCTTCAACGCAGTAATGTCGTCGTCTGAGCATTCCCATTCATTTTTTCTTTATCGCTCCCCGCTCCTTCTCAATATTGCTCTTCTCATCGTCCGCTTCTAGGCTCATAGTCTACAAAGAAGGAGATAAAGTCCTGCCTCATTGTCACTGAACGTGATCAAACATAGAACGCAATATCGTTCTGCCCACTCGAAGCAAAGTGACAAGGCCGCATGGCAGAGGTTCTTGGTCCCAACAAATAAAACTTGCAGTGGTCTGCGGCATAAACATGAAACAAAAGCGCGCCAAAGGACATTAATATAATCTAGCCATAACATTTCTAAAAAACCCATCGTTTCATAGGGATTCTGATAGACAGCAATCTGTAATGGAGCCCACATTGCACCCTATTAAAAAAAATGCTCACATCCATCACTCACTTACTGCGCTTTCTTGGCGTAAAATCATGGGACTTCTCGGTATACAGTCAATGCTGCAGTTGTAGAGAGCACTATGTCTAGTATTCCTGCGGTACAGTACACCCGTACTTTCAAACACGTGCAAGACTCATTTGCGTGCCCTCCAGGCAGTACAAGGTCAGGCTTTTCGCACATGCCTCAGCCTCCCTCAGAGCACATCAACATTGACAATTATTTCACTCGCCAAAGGCCACCATTTTCGACGTATATTGATACTCTTTGAGAATGCGCATACGACATATTTAAAGGGTTCCACACCATCACCTTGCACACATGCCTCTTCAAAGACCACATTCTGCATTTGCAAAGATCATAGCAACGCACAAGTAGTTCATCCCAAAACAGTTCACTCCTGCAGCAAGACCTCTGTCGCCACTGGGGTGTATGAAGCTCCTATGTGTGCGCCTTGCTATTCCGAGGGCATCGAAGAAATCGAATTTATCAACGCCAGCCCTTCAGCAAATGACACTGTTCATGCTACACAATGACTATGGGACCGTATTCACGTCTACACGGGTGTCTCGGTAACCCCTACTTGTTCTGCATGCGTCTTCATCGTTCCTGCGAGACAAGCAAGCACATACCATCTAATTTGACATAAGACTACCCCTACAGGAGAAGACCTGGCCGCAATTCGTGCTGCTGTAAAGTATATCTGAATAAACTCCTCAAAAATGAGCTGTGTTCTGGAATTCCAGACCTGGCATAAAATGTATTCAATCGGTCTTGAGCCATGGCGATCATGAGCAACTCTTAGCGAAGGTTAATCGACATCTGCACCACCTAGCATAACAAGAGGGTCACGAAATAATCTACCAGTGGATAACAGGCCATAGTGAAATTGTTGGCAACGGCTTAGATGACGATGCTGCTCGATCGGCTCCCGATACAACAAACACTGTCGAGATATGATTGATAAGAGCCGACACAGCAAGGCACCTTTGACTGATCGCGCGAAACGTGATTACACAATCATGGTCTACGCCTGGAGGCTGGACGTCCCACTCGCACCGCTTTGACCAGTTACTTCAACTACAGGTACCATTCGGCCTCCCCCACTGTGTTGCTGCAATGTGTCGCCTGTGGCTAGGAGCTGCGTTCAAAAACGCATATTTCCATCTCATCGGAATGGCAGACTCTCCAACGTGTGAGCAGTGCGGGTGTGTTGATACGATTGCGCACATACTTTGTGACTGCCCTCAATTTGAGCATGAGCGTGCCTTCCTCGCTGCTACATTCTGCCGCTTAGATTGTCGCCCTCTTACACAACCTAAGATTATGGGCCCTTGGACGACACCTTCATCAGGAAGGAAAGCAGTGAGGGCGCTCCTTAAGTTTTTTAAATGACTCGGGGTTGAGTTCAAGACTTCAAATGTACGCACTCCACCCCCTTTTACTATAGATCTCTGAACATGTGACAGACTCCTTTCCTTGCGCTCTTTCCTTTTTCTCCCTTTGTTCCCCTCCCCACGTGCAGGGTAGCCTACTGAGCATCGCCTTTAACCTAACTGCCTTTATATTCTACTCTATTATTTCTCTCTCTCTCTCTAGTGTGACAAAATCCACGTGCGCTTCATGTCACGAACGCAGTACATTGAGTTCCACACCCCATGACGTCGTGACATCATAATAACGCGCATAGACTAGAACCTTCTAAAGCTTGCCTCTATTATTGTGCACTTTGCTGTTTGCCCGCACAAGCCGTGTATAGTTATTTTACTAATATAAGTGGCAGCTTCCAGTATACGATGCGCACTGCTAACAGCCATGGTTATACGCACAGCTCTCTTGTCAGGGAGCAGTGAAGTGCTCTTTCATAGAGATACACAGAGTTAAGCTTACTTTAGTGCGAGTACAAAATGAAAGTCATTGTCTCGGCGTATTTGAAGAGCGTTTGAGGAAACAGCAAGGTGAGGATGGCTTTGTCTTTCTCTTCGATTGCAGGGGCAAATGTCTGGATCATGAAGATGTGGCCCGAGAACTCCAGCCCAGCGCTACAGGTCTTCCACCTCACCTGCGGCGTAGGCTATCTAATGGCTCCTTTAATTTCGCAGCCGTTCATGTCTACGCAGACAGGCGACACCGAAAATTCAACGACGACCGTCACCGGTATAAGTTTCAACAGTACAGAAGACTTAGACGTTGTGTCTCTGAACACAACGCTCGTAAAAGCCCCTTCAAGCAGGAGCACAATTTACTACGCGTACGCGATAGCCAGTGCCTACCAGCTGATTATAGTAGCTTCCATGACCATCTTGTACTTTATCGACAAAACCAACTTCAAGACGCGGAGGACCAACGTCGTGAACAACATTGGAGAGAACATGCAGCAGTCGGCGGAATACAAACGCTTCGCCCAGATCACGCTAATATTACTCTGTGCCTACATGATGGGCTACACCGCCCTTCAAACCACGACGTCTCAAATGTTAACGGCGTTCGCTGTGAAATGCGACCTGCGCTTTTCGAAACTTTCGGCCTCTCGCCTTGCGGCCGTTTACTTCCTGTGCTTCGCCGCGGGTCGCCTGGCCGCTGCTATTTTCACTGTCAAGGTCTCCGCCTTTTCTGTGTTGGTCGCATCCCATGTCGTTCTAGTTGCTACCGCCAGTCTACTATTGGCGTGGGGATCAAAAAGGGATCACGTTCTCTGGGCCGTCAGTGCTCTTATGGGTCTAGCTCAAGGTCCTCTTAACGGAGCGGTGACAGCCTGGGTAGCGAAGCGCATAAACATCATTAACAGAATGATGTCGATTGTCGTGGTTGCGGTAGCACCTGGTTTTTTATCCCCTCCGCTTCTTGTGGGTCAATTTTTGGACACCACTCCTGACGTCTTCTTGTACGTGTCCTTTGCAGCCGTCGTGGTATCGACAACGATATTTATCGGAATGTGCTTTTACCTAAGCAAGAGATGCATAATTTCTGCACATAAACAACTTAACCAGAAAAATGGCAATGTGGAACCTGACGCTATGCCTTCTAGTCAAGCAGCTAGCGACATCATAGTTCGGGATGTCTCGTGAAACCGTAAAATTGGAAGTCAAAGCTGAATGAATATTTTTTTGTTCCCTTCGTAAAGGATTTGTGAAAACAATCACAGTGTCATCGACAACATATCTTCGCAGCAACTGAATGATCAGTCTTAAAAATCTTGTTCTACCATAACGAAAATATACAAAGAATGTGCCCTGGTAGGGTTATTTCTTATTCCCTTGGTTAATCTGCTGCACGTTTTCCCGTTTCTTCTTCCTCCACCACTTCCTCTGAGGTATTGCCGCAACGGCGCGATCAGACTTTACATTAATAATGCGACCAAATTACTGGCTCCATGAAGCGAAATCTGTGTCGCCCTCGCTCTGTCGTCTGTCTGGCTGTTGGGTGAATCATGAGCGGGCCTCCAGCGGCCGGTAGTAGACAAGTAAGCACGGCTGATCAGGCTAGTTTGTAATTCTTGACATGTTACCTGTCAGGTGACAAGGTTGGGTACAGACTGGGTTGGGTGACGTGATAATAAGGCCGCATGCCGTGGCCAACTCTCATGAGCTGCATGCATGAACAGCATATTTAAGACGGAAATTGATCCCACGCTTTTGAACCAGGAGTCAGCCAAGCAACACTTAGGCGATGCAGGCACGTTCGTTTGCCTCAGTGGGAGCGGAGCTCCATGTCACTCCTGGCATCTTGGGCAGCACACCGTGCCCCTGTCACGTGTCACTGAACAGCGACATGAACGGGCACTGATCGTTTGGTACTAGCCTAAAAATCCGAACATTCGAACGTCCGCCCGTCCGTCTGCTTTTCTGTCTACCTCTTTGTGGAGACAAAAACGCGAGTTTAAGGAACTGAAGTACGAAACTTTATAAGAGTAAGAATAATAAATAAATAATAAAAAATAAATAAATAAATCAGAAAAACTATTTATTTGGCAGATTTGCGCCCGCAAAAGAATTGAATTCCTTACTCTTATAAAGTTTCGTACTTCAGTTCCTTAAACTGCGCTTGTCCTTGCCGCTTCACTTTATTAAAGACCTCAAATTTGAGCGGCTTCTTCGTCGACTTCGAATTGAGCACTGACGAGTAAGCGGAAATTGGCAGTTCAATGGCCGACAAGCAAGCTTGCTGCTATCGCTACCACTGAGCTAGCGGCGGCGGCGGCGAGTGATCATGCCCGTCAATTCTTTTGCGGGCGCAAATCTGCCAAATAAATAGTCTCTGGCAGATTGTTCCTCCAAACTGCAGACCGCACATGCAACCCAGCGAGCATGAAAATATTACCCCTTGTGAAGGAGACATCAACACGGCAAATTTTTTTTTTCAATAGACACAAGACCTAATCTCTGAAATAAATTCTGCAACAGCAAAAACCTTAATCACATCTCGCAATCAGATTTGCTAACTCAGCAACCCTCATCAGTTTAGAGCCAGAAGGCCATAATATTGCCGCGAACTACTGTAACCGTTATTTATTTTTTTTGCTGGCAATAGATGCCAGCATTCAATCGTAAAGCACTGAATGACGGACAATTAATTCAGTTTGCGTCAGCTCAAAGCAACTGAGAGCGGCTTTAGCATTTTTTTTTTCTTGCGAAAGATGCGCTCACATGCAGGATGAATGATTTCAGCCACTCGCGTCGGCTTCCACGTTGTTCCAGGCTATTGTCACCTTTGGCGGCTTTATCTAGCGGCTTCTTCGTCGACTTCGAATTGAGCACTGACGAGTAAGCGGAAATTGGCAGTTCAATGGCCGACAAGCAAGCTTGCTGCTATCGCTACCACTGAGCTAGCGGCGGCGGCGGCGAGTGATCATGCCCGTCAATTCTTTTGCGGGCGCAAATCTGCCAAATAAATAGTTTTTCTGGTTTATTTATTTATTTATTTTTTATTTATTTATTATTCTTACTCTTATAAAGTTTCGTACTTCAGTTCCTTAAACTGCGCTTGTCCTTGCCGCTTCACTTTATTAAAGACCTCAAATTTGAGGTTATTACATAAAGATTGGGTACAGGTACAAAGATATATATATATATATATATATATATATATATATATATATATATATATATATATATATTGTGACGAGAACTGTTATTAACGCGGGCCTTCTGTCTTGCAAAACCCAGCTGGCCAAGGTAAAGAACTTCTTTGTATGATGTTGCTTAACAACGCCCGGGCTTCGCAGTCACTTAAGGCGCCCCACTGGTTCGGACCGGAGACGAAGTCTTGAGCCGTGAGTGCCAGGAACCGCAATTTGAAGAAGAATGGGAGCATGATCTTGCGTAGGCTCGTTTCTTCCGCACCGAGTTTAGGCGAGTTTTGCTGTCGGTTAAGAGCCCATGAATGCACGGCCCGCATCACCGTGACCTCGGGTACTTTGACTATGTGGTCGAGGACGAAGTGGGCAGTGCACGCCAAACAAGAGCCAAACTCTTTGGAGGAGATCACAGAAAGGCTCTCTTTCTTGATAAGGGCCCTCGCAGGGAGGCTGCTCTCATCTTCGCCCATAGAGAGAACGTAATCCAGGACCGGACACACATCCTTGGCCGTCATTTTGCTCTTCACGTGAATGGCGCACATCTCGGAAAGTTTCGGCTCGAGGTACTTGATGGCCGCGCTTCGAGTGCACAGGGCCTGATGCACACTGTCCACCTCCAGCTTACCGCTGTAGAAGTACCTGCATTTTAACACAAGGCATAATTGCTCAAAAAGTCCAGAACAACTTCAGACATTCTTTGTTTTAAATCAGTGAGCATCAATAGTATGGCTTTTCCTGGCGTTGCTGTTTTCAGTTTTCTTTTCAGCAATGCACTCACTTATGTCTGATAAAATTTAATTCAGAAATTCAAAACCCCGACGATCGATGCAGAGTCGTCCGACCGAAAAGAACTCTTTAACTCATTGGAAATTTGAGTCTGTAGCTTAGCTTTAGGCTTATGCGGTAACATAATGTCTGCTGCTTAGCTCACTAAGTCCGGTTGTAATGTCAACAGTGCATGTTTGCTCGGTTCTCTTGTTTGTGTGTGTTTGTGCTTCCTCCCGTTTCGAGGAGCCATCCCGCGAGGCGCGCGGGCGGAGCGGCGCCCGTGCCAGGGGGAGGGGGAAAGGCACCATTTTCTTGTTTTTGGTTCCAGTGTGAAGTGTCCCTGCGTGTGCGCGTTATCTGTTTTAGGTAATTCGGGAAAGGGGGGGGGGGGGGCACCCCTCACGAGTTTCGGGCGGTAGCCCTGGACTTTCGACCCGAGCGGAGGAGCAGACGAATGTTCTCCTGCACGCTCGCTTGACAACGGAACGTCCTAAGCCGAAGGGCGACCCAACTCAGTGTGTGTCTCTTTTGTCTTCTTATCGACTGTGCCGTACTGCCCGTCTACCTCACCTATATTATTAAGCAAGTTTGTTCATTTAATTCCGCCCATTGGAGCAATTTCTTTGGGCGAAGCAAGGAGACGGGACCATCAGAAACAAGAAAAAAGAAACTTCAAGAACCAGCAAAGAGAAGTTTACTCCGGAAAGAAAGCTTTGCTCTGATTCGTTATGCTGTATCTCTAAGCCAGGTTAGACTCACATAGGTAACCTAGTCTACAGAGTGGAAGCCTGATTAAGAATTCTCAGACACGGTTTTCTGTCGCTTAACTCCTCCATTGCTGTCTTCTAACGCCAAGGAAATGCCTTGCGCTTTTCAAGCGAAAGGTTCACTACGCTAGGCCGAGCTGCGCTTCCAGAGTTAATAATTCGACCTTCATTTCACCTTCAATAAATAGGAGGACAAACGGTTGCTATGCGGTTCAGGAGTTCACAGAAAAATGAGACATATTTTCATTTCCTTTCCTTTAAACCAACACACAGTAGAGCCGCGCTTCCAGTGTCTGATAACCTGACCTCCATTTGACCTTCAATGAGCAGGAGGAAAAAAAAGAGAGCTGTGGTTTAGCTTGTGGTTAAACCTGGAGTTACGCGAGAGCAATCACCGTGGCTACGCTTAGGTTCGGCTTGAAGGTAAAGACATGACTTTTGCACATAGTAGTTTACTCTACGGTTTCAGCTTTATTTATGCCGTGGGGGAATCGCTTCACGTATGAGCATTCCTTGCCTCTCGACGTTGACCATTCTCATTCGGTTGTAGAAGACTTCTAGTGGTACGACATCGTCTCTACGTCGAACTCCGGGGCACCGCCGTCACAACGTTCGAACGAACCTTCTGTTCTAGCAACTCGCTGTTGTCGTTCGCCTCTACCAACTACCTAGTTATCTGCCTTCTTTTCCTTCTTTTAGGGCGCGGCACTTTGGCGCCCGTTCCTACGTTTCGCGTCGTTGCCGCCGTCGCCGTAGGCGTTGTCCCTTGTAACCAGCTCCGCAGCCGGGACAGCGCGCGCTCCTGCCACCGCTCGCCCCCTGCGTGTACCCACCCCCCTCCCTCGTGTTCTCCGGTTGCTGTCCGCGCTCCTCCCGCCACCGTTCGCCGCTGCATGTACCCCCTCCCCCCCCCCCTTCTTGCTGTGTGGCGGCGACGGTGTTCTCCGGTTGCCGAAGCGCCGGCTTGTCATCAGCGGATCACGGTGCGTGCATCCCAAGCCGAAACGTAAAGCCACGTTCACTTGACTCGCTAGCGGCGTTAGTGGCATCAGTCAGTCGCTGCTACCTCTTCGCCGCACAACGTTCCTATGGGCCCACGCGCCGCCTCCCGATCCACAAAGCTTCCTTCATGACAGTCAAGAACTGTTAGCGGAGTGTGTCTTAAAAGAATATGTGGGAAAAATAAATAAGTCTGTAATTGTACATACATGTCTTGTTCCAATTCTTTGCCTCAATATATCCAAAAGCTGAAACAGCTAATCGCTGAAATTTCACATTAGGAAGTAACGTAATCGTGTCGGCAATTTTTCTTCGCTCTTCGGACAGGTACGGCGAAATGGCGAGACTGGCCAATGTAGCTATCGCTACAAACGACGCTATGTGGATCAGGTAAACCAACCCAGAATGTCCGCGTGGGCTAGCCATTGACCTTTAAAGAGTCACAGGACAAAGAGTGGCTATGAATATTCTGTAAAGCTATGAAGTCAGCTGGGTTAAGGAATACAAGCGCAGAGCAATCGCGCTTTGACTCTGGGCCAGCCATGGGTGAGAACGGAGATAGCAATGCGCTTAGAGCTCTACAATGATGTCGTTTAGCGCTTGCTACGCCCGATCATCCTGCTGATACAGCTCGCCGTGCGAAGGTAAAGGCAAAACATAGTGAAGCCAAACGAGCTGCGGCTAAGATCAAGCGAGCCAAACCAAGGAGAACCAGAAGATGAAACGGTGTCTGAATAAAGAGTTATACCAAACGTAACCATGTTGCGAAACTTTCGCTGAATACTATGTTTGAGTATGTTAAACCTCAACTAATTTTAAGGTGAAAGCATTTAATGGCTCCCTCCGCCGTGGTGGTGCAGTGGTTAGAGCGCTCGACTACTGTGCCCAATTGGAGACGGGATCGAATCCCGGCCGCAGCGGCCGCTTTTCGATTGAGGGGAAAAGCAAGGCGCCCGTGTGCTGTGTGATATCAATGCACGATTAAGAACCCCAGAGGGTCGAATATTCCGAAGCTTTAAACTACGGCGCCTGGAGCCTGAGTCGCTTTGGGACATTAAACCCTACAAGCCAAACCAAACCATTTAATGGCTCATCGTTTTTCGTACATCGGCAAAACCTCTCACACTATAGCTGTCGATCATCCTGCGCCTTTCCTTTGCGCTGTCTCGAACGCCGCACCATTTAATCTTTAAGAGAAGAAATCGTGCTCCGACGGGTAACCGAACTACCCCTCCAATGACCAGGCAAGCGAGTTAACAAATTCAGCCGCGCCGGACATGTGAGAAACGTATCTTAATTCTCTTTCTCTAGCGTCTTGTCAACGCAGTTGCCATGGAGATCGCCGCAGCAGATGCCATGGCGCATCCTGGCAACAGCGTAACGTCTTTGGAGAAGGCGGCGGCGCGATGGGAAAAAAAAAAAAACCTAGAAAATTCTTGAGCTTCGAATCCGCTTCAGGCGATTCCACCAAGCCATAAATAGGGAGCCTCGTTGCAAATGCCCTTTTTTAGGATGGTGAAAGCCTTTGTAAGGGTCAATGCCGCCGCCCGCTAGATCGCCGCCAAAAACCAGTCGCTATTTTGACTCTCACGTCCGTCTCACAAGTCAGCTTCCCTGTGAGGCAAGAATTCATGCACAATAGCGACAGAACCTGACTCAGGGATAATAGTTAAATGCAGTGCATGCATCTACTACAGTCCACGCAGCTTCGGATGCAGTTCCCGTCGCACAGGTCATTGTGAAAGAACAGGTTTTCGAGCATTCTTAACGCGGGAATAAAGGGGGGAGCACTGTCACCCGCCCCTTCATGGATCACTGCCTTGTCGTGGCGGAGGGGCTTGCGAAACTCGATGAAGTCGTGAGCTCTGCTGTGTTGGGCCACCCATGATAGACAGGTCACGGCAGAGAGTTCTGACAAAATGTGATTCACTGGAGAAGGTAATGGCAACCCACTCCAGTATTTCCTGCCAAGAAAACCCTATGGCCAGTCGCAATACCATTTATGATATGGCGCCGGAAGATGAGCCCCCCCAGGTTGGAAGGCGTCCCACATGTTACTGGGGATGAACAAAGGGCGATTCCTAGTAGCTCCAGGACGAATGAAGCGGCTGGGCTAAAGCCAAAAGGACGCTCAGTTGTGGATGTGTCGTGAAGCGACCGGAAAGTCCGATGTTGCAAGGAGATATATCACATAGCAACATGGAATGTAAGATCTATGACGCAAGGTAAACTGGATGTCGTCAAGCGAGAAATGGACAGATTGAACATTGATATCTTGGGTATCAGCGAGCTCAAGTGGACCGGAATGGGAGAATTTAACTCCGGCGACCATTATGTCTTTTATTGTGGGCACGAATCCAGGAGAAGGAATGGGGTCGCTCTCACAGTAAACAGAAGAATGGGAAAAGCAGTGCTAGGGTACAACCCCAAAAACGACCCAATGATTTCACACGGGATCCAAGGTCACCCTTTAAACATAACAGTTATCCAAGACTATGCACCAACCACTACTGCTGAAGAAGCTGACGTTGAGAGATTTTATGCGGACCTACAATGCCTTTTAGACCGCACCCCATCATCAGACGTCGTTTTTCTCATAGGAGACTGGAATGCTAAGGTCGGGAGTGAAGAAATATACGGAATTGTAGGCAAGTTCGGTCTTGGCGCGCCAAATGAAGCTGGGCAGAGGCTAGTAGAGTTTTGTCAAGAAAACAACCTGACCATAGCGAATACTCCTTTTCAGCAGCACAAGAGGCGCCTGTACACATGGACTTCACCGGACGGTCTGTACAGGAATCAGATCGATTATTTTCTTTGCCGGCAGAGATGAAGAAGTGCTATACAAGCAGTAAAAACAAGGCCTGGGGCCGATTGTGGCACCGATCATCAGCTTCTTGTTGCCAAAATTAAGCTTCGATTGAGGAAAACGCAGAAAACTAGAAGGCCTTTCAGGTATGATCTGGATCAAATTCCATTAGAATATGCTGTGGAAGTGAGGAATCGATTTCAAGAATTAGATCTAGAAGACAGAGAGCCCGAAGAGATGTGGACTGATGTTCGTGATATAATACAAGAAGTTGCTACTAAGGTAGTTCCAAAGCAAAAGAAATGCAAGAAAGCAAACTGGTTATCTGAAGAGGCTCTGCAAATAGCTGAGGAAAGGAGGATGGCAAAAGTTATGGGGGAAAGAGAAAGATACAAGGTTCTCAATGCGGATTTTCAGAAAATAGCAAGGAGAGATAAGAATGCCTTCCTGAACATACAGTGCAGTTGAGGACAACAGCCAATTAAGGAACACAAGAGCTCTGTATAAGACAATCAAAGATATCAAAGGAAGCTTCTGTGCTAAGCTGGGCGTGATAAAGGACAAACGAGGCAAGGACCTCACTGAAGCCTCAGAGATAAAGAAGGTGGTTGGTTTGGTTTGTGGGGTTTAACGTCCCAAAGCGACTCAGGCTATGAGAGACGCCGTAGTGGAGGACTCCGGAAATTTCGACCACCTGGGGTTCTTTAACGTGCACTGACATCGCACAGCACACGGGCGCCTTGCTTTTCGCCTCCATCGAAAAGCGGCCGCCGAGGCCGGGATTCGATCCCGCATCCTTGGGAACAGTAGTCGAGCGCCGTAACCACTGCACCACTGCGCCACCCCGGCGGGGTCAGAGATAAAGAAGAGGTGGCAGGAATACACAGAAGAACTGTACAAGGAGGACCCGAATGTGCAAACCCAACATAAGACGGTTGTGATTACTGATCTCGAGCCGGGCATCCTGAAGAGTGAAGTTGAATGGGCCTTAGCCAGCCTTGCTAAGAACAAAGCTAGCGGAATTGATGGCATTCCAGCTGAGTTGCTTCAAAACCTCATCCATGACGCTGTTAACATTCTGCATACATTATGTCAGAAGATTTGGACAACCCTGCAGTGGCCACAGGATTGGAGGAGGTCAGTTTACATCCCCATTCCAAAGAAAGGCAGTGCCAAAGATTGTTCCAACTACCGCACGATCGCACTTATTTCGCATGCTAGCAAGGTGATGTTGAAAATCCTCCAAGGTAGGCTGCAGCAGTATGTGGATCGGGAGCTTCCGGACGTGCAAGCTGGGTTTCGCAAGGGCAGAGGAACTAGAGACCAAATTGCCAACCTTCGCTGGATCATGGAAAAAGCAAGAGAGTTCCAGAAACCCATCTACTTCTCCTTTATTGATTATGCGAAAGCATTTGACTGCGTAGATCACAGCAGATTGTGGCAAGCTCTCCAAGAGATGGGAGTTCCAATTCACCTCATCAGTCTCCTGAGGAACCTGTATGAAGGGCAAGAGGCCACAGTCAGAACTGGGCATGGTCTTACCGATTGGTTTCCGATCGAGAAAGGAGTGAGGCAAGGCTGCATACTGTCGCCCTGCCTATTTAACCTATATGCAGAGTGCATCATGAGGAAGGCCGGTCTGGACGAGTCTTCAGCTGGAGTGAAGATTGCTGGAAAACGTATCAACTACCTTAGATATGCGGATGATACCACTTTAATGGCAGAAAGTGAAGTGGAACTCAAGAGACTTCTGATGCGCGTACAAGAAGAGAGTGAGAAGTTTGGGCTTAAACTGAACATTAAAAAGACAAAGATCATGGCGTCTTGCCCTATCAAGTCCTGGAGCATCAATGGACAAGAAGTGGAAGCTGTGACAGATTTTCTCTTCTTGAGCTCCAAGATTACCTCAGAAGGAGACTGCAGCCATGAAATTAGGAGACGCCTGCTTCTGGGAAAAAGAGCAATGGTTAGCCTTGACCGCCTAGTAAAGAGCAGAGACATTAGTCTGCCAACCAAGATCCGTATAACTCATGATATGGTCTTTCCAGTTGTGATGTATGGATGCGAGAGTTGGACTGTGAAAAAGGCTGACCGCCGAAGAATTGACGCATTTGAATTGTGGTGCTGGCGAAGACTCTTGAGAGTTCCTTGGACTGCCAGAAGATCAAATCAGTCGATATTGTCGACCATAAAACCTGAATGCTCATTGGAGGGTCAAATTCTAAAGTTAAAGCTCAGCTACTTTGGTCATCTGATGAGAAGAGAGGAGTCGCTGGAGAAAGATTTGATGTTGGGACAGGTTGAGGGTCGGCGGAAAAGGGGTAGGCAGCGAACGCGGTGGTTAGATGGCATCCTCGAGGCACTGCAGATGAAGTTATGTGATGTTAGGAATATAGTGAGAGACCGGAAAGCGTGGCGTGACATGGTCCATAGGGTCACGAAGAGTCGGACACGACTGAACGATTGAACTGAACTGAACTGTCACCCGGGGGTGAGGAAAGATTTAGAATAGGGGGCAAAAACCAGTGTTGCTAACAGATGCGTCACCATTTTGACTCTCATGTCTCACAAGTCAGCTTCTCTGTGAGGCAGGAATTCATGCACAATAGCAGTGATAGAAGTAAAATGCAGTGCATGTATCTACTGCTGTCCACGCAGCTTCGGATGCAGTTCCCGTCATACAAGCCATTGTGAAAGAACAGGTTTTCGAGCATTCTTAACGCGGGAATAAAGGGGGGAGTACTGTCACCCGGGGGTGAGGAAAGATTTAGAATAGGGGGCAAAAACCAGTGTTGTTAACAGATGCAGTCACCATTTTGACTCTCATGTCTCACAAGTCAGCTTCCCTGTGAGGCAGGAATTCATGCACAATAGCAGTGATAGCAGTAAAATGCAGTGCATGCATCTACTGCTGTCCACGCAGTTTCGGATGCAGTTCCCGTCGCACAGGCCATTGTGAGAGAACAGGTTTTCGGGCATTCTTAACGCGGGCAAAAAGGGGGGAGCACTGTCACCCTGGGGGTGAGGAAAGAAGATTTAGAATAGGGGGCAAAAACCAGTGTTGCTAACAGATGCATTCGCCATTTTGACTCATGTCTCGCACGTCAGCTTCCCTGTGAGGCAGGAATTCATGCACAATAGCGACAGAACCTGACTCAGGGATAATAGTTAAATGCAGTGCATGCATCAGTTACTACAGTCCACGCAGCTTCGGATGCAGTTCCCGTCGCACAGGCCATTGTGAGAGAACAAGTTTTCGGGCATTCTTAACGCGGGAAAAAGGGGGGAGCACTGTCACCCTGGGGGTGAGGAAAGAATATTTAGAATAGGGGACCCTAACCGGATAGTGTAATAGTGGGGCTGACAATAGAGAGTTTTAGCTTACCGTGATCCGCGATCCGCTACTGGGATCCGCCACCACGCGTTCCACTGCGCATGCCCAGACCCCCCTTGACGCCGACAGATGGCGCCACATACTGGATGTCCGCACACAGACCTGCCGAGTCGGAACCAATCAGCTTGACCGCCCCGCCCACGCGCGGTAGAGAGCCACGGTGGCGGTTCGCGGATCACGGTAAGCTAAATCTCTCTAATGCGCACGCGCGGAATTGCGGCCCGCTAAATTTAGCGGCCGCTGCCCGGCCGCTGCCCGCACAGTGTGGCTGGCTCAACCCAAATCTGGCGGCCACTCGCGCCGCTCTTATTGGAGTTGGTACCACCCTAAAAAAGGGCATTTGCATCGAGGCTCCCTAGCCATAAAGACCAGTTTCACACACAAGGCGGTATTTGTAATCGTTGCAGCGTGAAAACATTATTACAATAGATATGGAAACCAACATTGTGTCTAATGCCAGCCGAGCTATCGCTCGACATTGGATTCAGTGGCGCTGAACCCATCTAGTTTTTAATTTCGTTCAGTAACTGTTATGGCAACATATAGTTCATGACTTCCCATTGACGCTAACCGCTCTGTTAAGCTCATCAGTTTATTTAATAACGACATTTTCATGATTACCTGCCTAGTTATGATGCCCTTGACAGTAAATACCGTCCACCCTGTTGACAGTGTTCCAGAAAAACATGGATGTATCTACTTTAAGGAACTTTCAGAAGCGTTTTTTTTTTGTTTTTTTAGAAAAATAAAGAATGACTGATCGTTTCTTTACGTACATACATACTGGACAGGATCGCACACAGAAAGAATATGAGCACGCTTCAAGAACTATCAACCTGCTTTCAGGAACATGTTTGCCTACATCGAAGATAGGGAAAACTTTATTAAGCACTGAACACCAGACCCTGAGCAGCAGAAAAGCACAAATAGCTTGAGTGAACTTACCGAAGAAGCCCCAGAACGCCTTCAGGGTGCAAGTCGGTGATGACCACGCGTTCCTCCTTGGGAAAGTTTCCGTAAAACATGGCTCTGAAGACCTCATTTTGCAGAGCTAAGACCAAGCGATGGGCCTTGAATATTCCCCGCTGGCCGGGAAAACGGTCGCTCTCGACGACAATCTCCACGTCAGTGAGCTCCTCCGCTTTAAGAAACCTCGCAAAAGAGAACTGCGATAAAATGATACGAACCGGTATTTCGTTGTAGACCGTATCACAGATTTACCGACTCCTTAATAGTAAGGACACATCAATGTCCGTTTCCAAGTAGCTTAATATTGCAATGTTTATATAAAATTACTGCTTAGGTTACACTAAAATTATATTTTACTTTCGAGCAATATCAAAGTTACCAAATAGATTTATATGCTATATTATGAACTTCACTTCAACGTTCAAACTGCCCATCATGCAAATTATGTGTTTAAAATGTTTTGAAGTATTAATCCATACTCGAAGACAATATTACGAAGCGCGCTTTTATAATGTTTAAAATCATGGCCAATCAGCAACATTATCAACATTTTCAATCATTGTGTCCAGAATGGAGACGCCGAAAATCTTATTCCGAAATTTCACTCTTCCCCCATTGACGACTGTCACGCATGGCAGCTTCAATGACTGGTCATATAAGCTCCCGGTCATGATATTGAGTCGAAGGTGAATATGAGTAGCATGTACTTATTGTGCTCTATTGTCATCCACGTTCCACCTTTGCCCTTTGCTTCTTGCAAAGCGTAGATAGAAGGTGTGGCAGATACCACTAAGCAAGTGTGGTTTGGCATGGTTAAGTTACCATTACAGTGACAGTGGCATCTATGACGCTTAAGTATCTGATGTTGAGAAGCCAATGATTGGCTTTAACAAATACGTAGCACTGCTGTGAAGTGGCGCAGCTACTTGGGCTTCAAACTTAGCTTCTGTCATATCTACACCACGGATTAAAGACCAGATTACTTTGAATGGGGCGAGATGGGATGGAATTGAATTGGGGAACTGGGACGGAAGGGCGACGGACGGACGGATGGATGGATACGTCCGCCGCTGAGGTCAAGAGTGGCATTGAACGCTCTCAAGATTACGTTACAGGTAACATACCCCCCCCCCCTCCACCACCTGTAGATGAAGACCCGCTGCCATAACCCTTGTTTACATGAATGCGACTACTGGCATATCGCATCGCATCCTGTTTTTAGCGCATCGCATTCGTGTAAAATGGGGTAATGCGCCAGGCAGGGCTGGAACTAGAAGAGTAAGTCAACATTCACCACACATGTAAACCCGGTCGCATCGCCTTAGGAACGCCATTAGCTCAAGTGGGGTGTCCTCGCCGAGCACCGAAATGCCAAACCATCGCTTGACGTAGGTCCGTGTTCCGAATGGGCGCCGTTTTCAGAAGTGTGGTTTGTTACGACCAAGCATCCGCAATTGCGCGCTCTATTGTTCGCCTGTGGGCATGGATAAGTTTTGTGAATATGTGGTGATGGTCCAATGGCTCTAAGTGAGCCTGTTTCCAGGAATCCTGTTTTGTAAGCATGTTTTGCTTTGTGGACAACCTGCAAATGCCAAATTGACCTTGTCAAGAGAACGTCTGGAAAAACACAAAGAAACGTCCCCCTGCGGGAAATAGCAGGAAGTGCTTTCTTTCTTTTGTTCACCCTTCCAGTCGAGAAGTGCTATCCTCCAGTGATGAATGCCTCCTATCCAAAGGAGACGACAGAGTGACATGTCCGCTGACGTGCAGGACAAGAAAGGAGCATGACTCATACGGCCATTAAGTGATTTCCCGGGAATGCAGGAAAGATTTGCAATTGTCGAAAAGGGACAATGTTGGGAGCCCTATGCGGCGCCACGTGCACTCGGGTTTCTGAGAAGTAAAACCCCTTTTCAGAACCAGCCTGTGGTTTCTTTGCTGAAGAATAGAAATGTACCTCCTCTCCTCGCCGTTCCCAAGCTTTTCCCGCCAACAAGTGATCACGCCCAACGAATGAATGCCGGACCAGTCAGTGCTTCAGACTATCAGTGCAGTGATGTGTTCGATTGGATGCCGATACCTGAGGGGCGTGCCCTGGATTTGGTTGGTCAGCATCTTCAGAGAGGGGCTGGACATAGGGGGGTTTTAAGGACGCTGCAGAGCACGAAATGTCGCTCTGGGCCCTGGGTAAACGGCTCATCCAGTCGCTTCTCGCTATGAACTCTTAACGCTTGCCATTTTGCTGATGTACCCTTCTTTTTCGTGTAAATAATCTTGTAAATAAGTTTCTCAAAGTGCCATTAAACCTGCTTGTACATATTTCACCAACTTCGAAGATTCAATCCTACTTCAACCCCGAGTCTCTGCACGCTACCAAGTGAAGGCCGGGTCGACGTAGCCCCAGCGTCACGACAACTGGTGGCAGCGGTGGGATCTGAATCTACAAGCACAACGACTGGTGACCAGCGTTGGGATCTGAATCTACAAGCCACAACATCTGATGACTGGAGGTGGGATCTGAATCTACAAGCCACAACATCTGGTGATTGGAGGTGGATCAGAATCTGCAAGCCACAACATCTAGTGATCGAAGGTGGCATCTCAAGCAACAAGCAGGAGCAACAATCGGCCAACAAGAAAGCAGCTCGGAACATCGATCGCATGTGTGGGTGAGTGCTTGGCTTTTCTTCTGATGTGGACCAGGTTCTAGAACAGGGTTAGATTTTAGAACTGGTAAAAAGTGTTGAAACGCCTTTAGGTTTGGTAGTTTGCACTGTTGTTTTGGAAGTAGCCGACACTCGGAGCGATCATGGACCTACAAAAGCTGCAGAAACCGGAACTGTTGCAATTGTGTGAGGAATTGGGAATTGATACAAGTGGTTTGGCACGAAAACCCTTGATTATAAAGGCAATCACTGATCTGGGAACCGATGATGAGGAGCTCAGTGAAGCATGGAACCTCATCGGTCAAAAAAAGGAGCAGCTCAGACAGCAGAAAGAGCGGGAAAAAGAGGAAAAGAGGCGTGAGCGTGAACTTGAGAGGGAAAAAGAGGAAAGGGAGCGCGAACGTGAGTGGGAAAAAGAGGAAAAGAAGCGTGAAAGAGAAGAAAAAAGGCTGGACCAAGAAATTGAGCTCCGGAAATTAGAACTAGAGTTGAGCAAGAGGTCGGGCAATTGTCCCCAGCTAGCGGTACCTCTTCTCAACAAGGAGGCAGATTTCAAGATGTCAAAGTACATGCAGCCATATGTGATATCAGGGGATATCGGTCTGTATCTGGCTAACTTTGAGCGAACTTGCGAAAAACTGTCCTTCCAGCGAGACACGTGGTCTCAGAGATTATTGACGGTTCTGCCCTGCGAGGCAGCGGAGGTTGTCGCGCGGCTAAGCAAGGAGGACGCGGACAACTACGAGAAGGTCAAAGCTTGCCTTCTGAGAAAGTATAGGCTTAGCGCCGAGGCGTTCAGACAACGTTTTCGGAACGCTACTAAGTCCAGGGACGAGAGTTACCCTGAATTCCTGTACAATTTAAGAGCAAATTTGGGCGAGTGGCTAAAGAGCACAGATTCCTACAATGATAGGGACGCTGTAGTCGAGCGAATTCTTTTGGAGCAGTTTTATAACTGCCTCCCAGAAAAAGAAAGAAATTGGTTACAGGACCGAGGCGAAATTAAGTCGGCAACTGAAGCTGCCGAACTTATTGAGGAGTATGCTTCGCGCCGACAATTCAGCAACCCAGCAGTGGATAGGCCCCGCAATCCCAAGTTCAGTGTGAAAAACCGTCAGGAAAGGCACTTTGCTAGAGTTGGAAACGAAGAAATGAAGGTTTCTTCAGGCAAATTCCCTAGAAAGGACGGCAGTGAGAAAAGTGGGGAAGTGACCAACGTGCAGAACACAAAGAATAAGCTTGAGGCTAGGAAGCCGCTCACATGCTTTAGGTGTAATGAGCAGGGTCACATTGCCGTCAACTGCCGGAAAGAAAAGATTGCTTTCTCGTATGTCAGGGACTGCGATGAAAATAGGCAGCTTTTAGAACCCTACCTGCATGACCTAGTAGTCAACGGGAAGCCTTGCAAGGTACTGCGCGATTCGGCCGCAACGATGGATGTTGTCCATCCGGCGTATGTATCGCCTTCCGACTATACAGGACAGTGTGCATGGATCCGACAGGTAGTTGAGGAACAGAGTGTGTGCTTGCCGATCGCGAACGTGGTCATCGAGGGCCCTTTCGGCGAATTAACAACCGAGGCTGCCGTTTCAGGAAAGCTTCCTAAGTGCTATCCGTATTTGTTCTCCAACAAATCGGACATGCTGCTGCGAAAGAGGGGCATCCTTTTCGGAGACAGAGTTGTGCCAGCCTTAACACGTTCAAAGGCGCGAGAACTAGCTACACTGCTAATTCCAGAAAAATCCACCGTGGAGGAAACGACAGCTAAAACAGTGGTCGATGCGGAAGACAGTGGGTCAGAAAACTTTGAGAGCAAGGCATCTCAAATAAGTCAACTTGAAAGTGAGCTTGATGAGACACGGAATGAGGACGTCCTTGGGAGTAACCTCTTGCCGCCAGCGTCTAGTAATCTAACGAGACTTTTAAGTGGAACCCGAGAGGACTTAGCTATGGAGCAAACCATGGTAAATCTAACGTTAAACCTTTCCGAGGAGATGGGGGATAACTTGATTTGCCTCAGCGGAAAGGGAAGCAACGCTCAGGAGCTTCTCAGAAAGACAGAGCAGAGAGGAAAACTAAAGAAATCCCAGCTGTCCGATCTGGGCGAGATAATAACTGAGTTTGAGGCCTGCTTCGTGGACAGGCCAGGCAGGACTGATTTGACTGAGCACGATATTGAGCTGACTTCAGACGTGCCAGTGCGATCAAGGTGCTACCGATTTTCTCCAAGGCAAAGAGAAATTCTGGATAGGGAAGTAACTCGCATGCTGGAATTAGGAGTAATAAAACCCTCGGAAAGCGATTATGCTTCGCCTATGATCTTAGTAGAAGCTCCAGGTAAAGACCCTAGGCCTGTGGTAGACTACCGAAAGCTAAATTCTCTCACCAGGGATCAAGTGTATCCTATTCCGAATATTGAAGAGAGAGTAGAACAGGTCAGTAGAGCGGCATATGTGACTACGCTGGACCTTACTCGAGGATACTGGCAAGTACCGCTCACTGAACGCGCCAGCAGATACGCGGCTTTCGTCACTCCGACGGGCAGCTACCAGCCAACAATGATGAGTTTCGGGCTCAAAAATGCTCCATTTTGTTTTTCCCGACTCATGGATAGGGTTTTAAAGGGGTGTGAAACATTCGCGGTGCCTTATTTAGACGACATTGCGGTTTTTTCCGACTCATGGGCGGACCATATGGTACATCTAAGAGCTGTACTGAGCCTTTTGCGTCAAGCTGGACTAACCGTAAAGGCCGAGAAATGTTGCCTGGCAAGGGCGACCGTGGACTACTTGGGTCACAATGTAGGTCAAGGTTTCAGGAAACCCAGCGAGATTAAGATTTCTGCGGTAGCAGACTACCCGCGGCCGAGCACGAAGACGGAAATTCGGGCATTCTTAGGTCTGACTGGGTACTACAATCACTACATCCCTAACTATTCAGCTTTGGCTAGCCCTCTGACCGACGCTCTCCGCAAGACAGAACCGACAAATGTAGTCTGGGACGAACAAAAGGAAGCCTCCTTCGTAAACCTGAAGGCTGTGCTGATTAGCCGTCCGGTATTGCGAGCTCCAGACTATGGCCGAGAATTCACGGTCCAGTGTGATGCCAGTGATCGAGGGTTAGGTGCTGTTCTCTGCCAGAGAGATGACGACGGTAATGAGCACCCCGTGCTCTACCTGAGCAGAAAACTGAGTTCTAGAGAGAGGGCTTATTGCGCGTCAGAGAAAGAATGCGCTTGCATTGTATGGGCCATTCAAA
Source organism: Amblyomma maculatum (assembly GCF_055883805.1). Taxonomy (NCBI): domain Eukaryota; kingdom Metazoa; phylum Arthropoda; class Arachnida; order Ixodida; family Ixodidae; genus Amblyomma; species Amblyomma maculatum. The sequence goes on along the minus strand of NC_139348.1, from coordinate 143,584,238 downwards.
AATTGCAGTGCTATCTTGGAGGGGCCAAATTCACCGTAGAGACGGACCATTGTCCCCTGGCTTGGCTGCAAACTGCGACATCGAAGAACAGTCGCCTTCTTAGGTGGAGCTTGATTTTACAGCAGTACAATTTTGAAATAAGATACAAAAAGGGGAAGTTAAATGGGAATGCGGACGCGCTTAGCCGCTCTTTCTAAGCGGTCCGAGATGTTCCTCACCATGTATCCAAATTGATAATCAGGTTTTTTTTTTCGTGCGCTTGTATATGTGTGACTATGTAAAGCAGCACGTTTGGTTTTCTAGGAATACGTGGGTCCTGAACGTCTTGAGTGTGGGCTTTTCTCGAACAACAATGGCAGTTTTCTTTTGACCTGGTCTCTTCAGACGGGAGCCGAGTGCTTGCTTCGACATGTGGTTGAGTTTCAGACAGCTCGAGCAATTTGGCCTACAACAATCAAGACAACGCGACAAGCAACAGCGAGCTTCAAGCGTTCACGTGCAGGCCATTAAGTCGTCTCTTCATGCAGCAGCTGGGACTGCTGCCCTCCGAGACTCTTCTGGCGGGGGAGGAGGCTGTTACGACCAAGCATCCGCAATTGCGCGCTCTATTGTTCGCCTGTGGGCATGGATAAGTTTTGTGAATATGTGGTGATGGTCCAATGGCTCTAAGTGAGCCTGTTTCCAGGAATCCTGTTTTGTAAGCATGTTTTGCTTTGTGGACAACCTGCAAATGCCAAATTGACCTTGTCAAGAGAACGTCTGGAAAAACACAAAGAAACGTCCCCCTGCGGGAAATAGCAGGAAGTGCTTTCTTTCTTTTGTTCACCCTTCCAGTCGAGAAGTGCTATCCTCCAGTGATGAATGCCTCCTATCCAAAGGAGACGACAGAGTGACATGTCCGCTGACGTGCAGGACAAGAAAGGAGCATGACTCATACGGCCATTAAGTGATTTCCCGGGAATGCAGGAAAGATTTGCAATTGTCGAAAAGGGACAATGTTGGGAGCCCTATGCGGCGCCACGTGCACTCGGGTTTCTGAGAAGTAAAACCCCTTTTCAGAACCAGCCTGTGGTTTCTTTGCTGAAGAATAGAAATGTACCTCCTCTCCTCGCCGTTCCCAAGCTTTTCCCGCCAACAAGTGATCACGCCCAACGAATGAATGCCGGACCAGTCAGTGCTTCAGACTATCAGTGCAGTGATGTGTTCGATTGGATGCCGATACCTGAGGGGCGTGCCCTGGATTTGGTTGGTCAGCATCTTCAGAGAGGGGCTGGACATAGGGGGGTTTTAAGGACGCTGCAGAGCACGAAATGTCGCTCTGGGCCCTGGGTAAACGGCTCATCCAGTCGCTTCTCGCTATGAACTCTTAACGCTTGCCATTTTGCTGATGTACCCTTCTTTTTCGTGTAAATAATCTTGTAAATAAGTTTCTCAAAGTGCCATTAAACCTGCTTGTACATATTTCACCAACTTCGAAGATTCAATCCTACTTCAACCCCGAGTCTCTGCACGCTACCAAGTGAAGGCCGGGTCGACGTAGCCCCAGCGTCACGACAGGTTGTCTCCCTGACCTCAAGCCATCTGATCGGTGGAACCACCGGCACCGAATGTCACTAACACTTCAGATTCCGGCGTTTCCAGCAATCGGATGACTCTAGGTCAGGAAGATAACACTTATTAAAACGACACACACTCGGAATACGGGCCCTAGCGTCCCCCTTGCTTGCTCCCCTCTGTACATCTCGCTATCCTCTCCCATACATCAGATAACGGGCAGTCGGAAAGCACGAAAGAAAAAAAGAACGGAAACCTGCTCCAACGAAAGTGCCGTCTTTGCTGTCAATGTGCGACACCATGTGTCGCCACCATCGCGCCAGAGATGATGTGCTACGTGTACACGCTTTCGCATCGTATTACGTGATGCGCTACGAAATGCGATGCGAAGCGTCAGTTGCCGAATTCATGCACGCACGGCTACAGTTCTGTTTTTACGTCACCGTACGCGACACGCAAAGGTCGTAGGTTCGAAGCCAATCGGCGGCATGTCGTTTTTTCGAACGCTTTCTTTTCGAATATATTCACGATACAAAATTATGGGGATACTTTAACTCCGTCTTAAAAGTATAACGCGATAATGGCCTGTAGCCCTTCGGAGTGCTTTCGAATAGGTAAATCGACGTAGACGCGCAGTTTGCGTGCAAAGGCTACTTTCAAACTCAGGACGCAGAGGCACCATCTTTCTTAGCAACGACGTGACATGTCTTGACGGAGTTCTGGTGGTCGCCGCATGACGGCGCCACATGATTTTTCTCGAATACATTTTTCTAACTCTGGGTTAGCCTTTTCGATCGGACGAGCTCTATTCGCTGTCGCATAAAAGCGGTTATACTACTGAGATTTTTTTTCCTGATGAACGTCACAAATTGAAACAAATATTGACATAGACCCTTACGTTTTCCTCGGTGTTGTTGGCTATCTTCATAGTTGTAATGTTACAAGCCCTTCAACTCTCAAATTGATTGCTGCGGGCCATTTAGAACGATAAAGCCAGGTGGAGTGCGTGCAGCTGGGCTTACCTCTTGTGCGCTGTCAGTCTGACAAGAGGCGGCCACGTAGCGCGTGCTGGAACCAGTGTGGCAGCCATAGTAGTTCTGCTGCCTACAGCTCCCGCATGTAGTCCTGTACCCGCACCGATTGCAGTATATATAGGCTGCGCATAAGGAAAGCAGTCTGGAAACACAAGGAACCCATTCGCCAGCGCCCGCATTCCCCACCTACGCAAAATCATATGTGTAAATAACTGTATATGCAACCCAAAAGCTCATAGCAATGACAATATAAATATTTCAATTTTTCTCCTTGAGAGCACTAACATCTCGTCTCTGCACTATGTACACAGAGAGAACATCTGTACTACCTACTTTTTAATACATTTATAACATATATTTTAGGCAACAATTGTTGCCTCAGAACGAGAAAGATGGAGTTATCAATATGCGGCAGTTTCGCGGACGAAAAACTAAATACGTCATAGTAAGCCAGCCATTCATGTCCGCAGACTGCGTGAAACTAGAATCTACTTCAGTAGCATTTTGCGCACAACTTTCGATTGAAAATGTCGCTTGAGGCCATGAGTTCGCTTCGGTCTACTTGATTTTTCATTAAAGTGCGCTTTTTGAATGCTTATAATTTCCTTTTACTTGCTGCGTCAAGTATCATCCGCCAAAATCACGCGCACATTTCTCGACTATAATTCAAAGTCCGCCAAGACTACAGCCCCCACGATTTTCCACGGAAGCGGCGGAGTGGTGAAACTCAGGATGATATTCATAAACACTCTACCATATAGATACAGACGACTGCACTGCAGTTTTAATGCCAGTAATGTCGGGAGACCCCTTCATGAATCACTGCCTTGACGTGGCGGAGGGGCTTGCGAAACTCTATGGAAGTCGTGAGCTCTGCTGTGTAGGGCCACCCAAGATAGACAGGTCACGGCAGAGTTCTGACAAAATGTGATTCACTGCAGAAGGTAAGGGCAACCCACTCCAGTATTTCCTACCAAGAAAACCCTATGGCCAGTCACAATAGGTATAATGATATGGCGCCGGAAGATGAACCCCCCACGTTGGAAGGCGTCCCGCATGTTACCGGGGATGAACAAAGGGCGATTCCTAGTAGCTCCAGTACGAATGAAGCGGCTGGGCTAAAGCCAAAAGGACGCTCAGTTGTGGATGTGTCGGGAAGCGACCGGAAAGTCTGATGTTGAAAGGAGATATACCACATAGCAACATGGAATGTAAGATCTATGACGCAAGGTAAACTGGATGTCGTCAAGCGAGAAATGGACAGATTGAACATTGATATCTTGGGTATCAGCGAGCTGAAGTGAACCGGAATGGGAGAATTTAATTCCGGCGACCATTATGTCTTTTATTGTGGGCTCGAATCCAGGAGAAGGAATTGGGTCGCTCTCACAGTAAACAGAAGAATGGGAAAAGCAGTGCTAGGGTACAACCCCAAAAACGACCCAATGATTTCACACGGGATCCAAGGTCACCCTTTAAACATAACAGTTATCCAAGACTATGCACCAACCACTACTGCTGAAGAAGCTGACGTTGAGAGATTTCATGCTGACCTGCAATGCCTTTTAGACCGCACTCCATCATCAGACGTCCTTTTTCTCATAGAAGACTGGAATGCTAAGATGGAGAGTGAAGAAATATCCGGAATTACAGGCAAGTTCGGTCTCGGTGAGCCAAATGAAGCTGGGCAGAGGCTAATAGAGTTTTGTCAAGAAAACAACCTGACCATAGCGAATACTCATTTTCAACAGCACAAGAGGCACCTGTACACATAGACTTTACCGGACGGTCTCTACAGGAATCTGATTATATTCTTTGCCGGCAGAGATGGAGAAGCGCTATACAAGCAGTAAAAACAAGGTCTGGGGCCGATTGTGGCACTGATCATCAGCTTCTTGTTGCCAAATTTAAGCTTCGATTGAGGAAACCGCAGAAAACTAGAAGGCCTTTCAGGTATGGTCTGGATCAAATTCCATCAGAATATGCTGTGGAAGTGAGGAATCGATTTCAAGAATTAGGTCTAGAAGACAGAGCCTGAAGAGATGTGGACTGATGTTCGTGGTATAATACACGAAGTTGCTACTAAGGTAGTTCCAAAGCAAAAGAAATGCAAGAAAGCAAGCTGGTTATCTGAAGAGGCTTTGCAAATAGCTGAGGAAAGGAGGATGGCAAAAGTTATGGGGGAAAGAGAAAGATACAAGGTTCTCAATACGGATTTTCAGAATATAGCAAGGAGAGATAAGAATGTCTTTCTGAACATACAGTGTCAAGCAGTTGAGGACAACAGCCAATTGAGGAACGCAAGAGCTCTGTATAAGACAATCAAAGATATCAAAGGAAGCTTCTGTGCTAAGCTGAGCGTGATAAAGGACAAACGAGGCAGGGACCTCACTGAAGCCTCAGAGATAAAGAAGAGGTGGCAGGAATACACAGAAGAACTGTACTAGAAGGACCCGGATGTGCAAACCAAATATAAGACGGCTGTGATTACTAATCTCGAGCCGGGCATCCTGAAGAGTGAAGTTTAATGGGCCTTAGCCAGCTTTGCTAAGAACAAAGCTAGCGGAATTGATGGCATTCCAGCGGAGTTGCTTCAAAACCTCAACCATGACGCTGTTAACGTTCTGTATACATTATGTCAGCAAATTTGGACAACCCTGCCGTGGCCACAAGATTGGAGGAGGTCAGTTTACATCCCCATTCCAAAGAAAGGCAGCGCCAAAGATTGCTCCAACTACCGCACGGTCCTAGCAAGGTGGTGTTGAAAATCCTCCAAGGTAGGTTACAGCAGTATGTGGATCGGGAGCTTCCGGACGTGCAAGCTGGCTTTCGCAAGGGCAGAGGAACTAGAGACCAGATTGCCAACATTCGCTGGATCATGGAAAAAGCAAGAGTTCCAGAAACCCATCTACTTCTGCTTTATTGATTATGCAAAAGCTTTTGACTGCGTAGATCACAGCAAATTGTGGCAACCTCTCCAGAGATGGGAGTTCCAATTCACCTCATCTGTCTCCTCGTGAACCTGTATGAAGGGCAAGAGTCCACAGTCAGAACTGGGCATGGTCATACTTACTGGTTTCCGATTGAGAAAGGAGTGAGACAAGGCTGCATACTGTCGCCCTGCCTATTTAACCTATATGCTGAGTACATCATGAGGAAGGCCGGTCTGGACGAGTCTTCAGCTGGAGTGAAGATTGCTGGAAAACGTATCAACAACCTTAGATATGCGGATGATACCACTTTAATGGAAGGAAGTGAAGTGGAACTCAAGAGACTTCTGATGCGCGTACAAGAAGAGAGTGAGAAGTTTGGGCTTAAACTGAGCATTAACAAGACAAAGATCATGGCGTCTTGCCCCATCAAGTCCTGGAGCATCAAGGGACAAGAAGTGGAAGCTGTGACAGATTTTCTCTTCTTGGGCTCCAAGATTACCCCGGAAGGAGACTGCAGCCATGAAATTAGGAGACGCCTGCTCCTGGGAAAGAGAGCCATGGTTAGCCTTGACCGCCTAGTAAAGAGCAGAGACATTAGTCTGCCAACAAAGATCCGTATAACTCGTGCTATGGTCTTTCCAGTTGTGATGTATGGATGCGAGAGTTGGACTGTGAAGAAGGCAGACCGCCGAAGAATTGACGCGTTTGAATTGTGGTGCTGGCGGAGACTTTTGAGAGTTCCTTGGACTGCCAGAAGATCAAATCAGTCGATATTGTCGACCATAAACCCTGACTGCTCATTGGAGGGTCAAATTCTAAAGTTAAAGCTCAGCTTCTTCGGTCATGTGATTAGAAGAGACGAGTCGCTGGAGAAAGATTTGATGTTGGGAAAGGTTGAGGGTCACCGGAGAAGGGGTAGGCAGCGAACGCGGTGGTTATATGGCATCCTCGAGGCGCTGAAGATGAAGTTATGTGATGTTAGAAAGATAGTGAGAGACCGGAAAGCGTGGCGTGACATGGTCCATAAGGTCGTGAAGAGTCGGACACGACGGAACGACTTAACTGAATGTCTGGAGATATTTCTTTCCATTCGCGAAACACTTCACCGAACACCCTGAGATCAACGCAAAAAAAAACAACTTTATTAGTTGCTGATTTCCTGCAAGTAGCCGTGTGACTCTAAAGTGTTTATGTTATCTTGTTTTGGAAGCATCATTGCTTTAATATACACCAATAAAAGCTATCCTTCGAATACCGAGTTTTTTTAGTAAAATAGTATAATTGTAGCCCTCAGTTCTGCGTAGACTCTCGATGCGATGCCAAGACAACACAAAGCTTGCTAATTAGTCGCCATGAAAATATTTTTGCCATGTTTCCGTACTAAAAGCTGAATTTTTTACTACCGTTTTATTCCAAACAGAAAATCTTTCATGAAGGAAAGGGCATGTACTAGTTCTCGCTTCTACACGTGGCCATGTGTGCGGCTACATACTACCAGCTTTCAAATGGGCATGCTTCCACAGCCAGCGCAGCAGCATGTAAAACATTCATGCATGAATCTTAGGAGTGACTGCGTCACTGCATCGCAAAAAGGAAAATTATTTATGCTGCGCGCCGTCCCAAATATGCAAAATGCACGCCATTATTTGCTCTAAACAGCGCAGAACTACGCAGGCGTTCACAAAAGCACGGAAACAAAGCGCCGACTTGCGACTGAAACGAGTTCCCCATAACAAACATGTAGTGTAGAGTGTAGGCTACTGGACATTATGAAAGAGGAGCGGGATGCGAGTTTTGCGATAGACAGCCGAGTATAAGCTGTGTCAGGTCTATTCTAAAGCAGCACTCTTGTTATAGTCAGAGCTGCAGATACTTCTCCCACACGCAGTCTGTCGCTGGCTTCGGCGCTCTTTGGACTGGGAAGCATTTGCGCAAAACATCAGGAATCGTCTCATACACCTGCAGTGCGCTAGATGTCTCCTTGATAAGTTTATCGCAGTGTCGAAACGGAGTTTTCGCAAGCCGCACGATAGAAGCGTTCCTGCTTTTTCTCACAATGGGTTGAAATCAGCAACTGCAACCGTGCGCTTATCGAAGACGAGAGACGTTTGAGACGCGAATTTAAACGCGACTGCTACTGCTTGCTGCCTCTCCGATGGCGCTTCTTTTACTCCACAGCGCTCTGTAATGCTCAATATAGAAGGTTATAGAGCACTGTGTCCCCAGCACCACCCACATGACATCGCGACCAGGCGGTGGGCAGTCCATACGGAAAGCATTTTGTTTCAGCGAATACAACCTGGAATCAGCTGACTGCATTTCTATTTGTGTCGTTGGCTCTGACTGAAGCTATCCAAGTACAAGGTCCGGTTAAAGTCCATTCTATTTCCTTCCTCAGACTTGAGCAGAGATCGGCTGTCTTCGCGAGGCGCTCCTCGAGTTGAGCCGCAAACAAGAGATGTGTGGTCTTTCTAGCTTCCTTCGCTTTCTGCAGCTCCACCAGGAGCTCTGCACACCGACACTCCTGCACAGACGCTTTTCCAAGTTCTGCAGACGGGCACATGTGGACGACCGCTTCGTCCGCGAATCGTTGTGAGGTGCTGTGTTCTATGACCAGCTCGACAGTGAGGTCGTCCAGTCGGTCCTGCACCGCGTGCACCGTTTTGACCAGTATTCGCGCTTGGTCTGTCTCACCGTCGAGTTCCTTCTTCAGTCCGAGCAGACTCTCATCCACCAACCTCACATCTCCGGGAAGAAGCGGCACCTGTCGCATAGCGTTCGCTACGCCTTCTCGAAGCCCTTCGGGTTCGTCTGGGACACCGTCTTGGACGGTGTACTGCACACGTTCAGCCGGAGCCAATTCTTCATTGACTCTATCGTGCTGTGACTTCACATCCGTTTGTGCTAGTTCCTGCCGCAACGTACGAAGGTCTTCCAGCTCTTCTTTTCGGTGCTTTTCCCAGTCCTCTAACTTCACTTCTCGGAAAGCCGCTGGCGTTCAGAAAGCTGCCGCTTGGATAACGGCTGAAGTTCGAGTTCCTTCCACCGGTGGGGGAGGGGAGGGGGACATGCTAAAATGTCCTCCGACCACACATATACACGGTAACTGCCAAACATACACGCCACACCAATCGGTAATCTCCGAGGAAACTTTCAGGAAAGGAGAGGCCGTTCGATGCCACGACGTCACCGCACTAGGAGGGTTCACACATTTTATTATATACCGGGTGTCCCAGCTAACTTGAACCAAGGGTTACAAAATAATATATTTGAGGAAGGTCAGTGAAACCAATTGCATACAACTGCCAGCCTGTTTGCGCACTACAGGCAATTTTTTGTTTTGCAATTACTTAATTAGCTAATTATGTTAATTTCTCTAATTTATTAAATATTGACTTTAGACCAAAAATGTGAATTGGAAAGTTGTAGAGCAACTTCAGAAACCCCCATTCCATTAATTGCGATAAAGAAAGTCTCACGTGTATCTTTTTTTCCGGGCTCAGAAGAAAGCCCAAGAAATACAAATAATACCACGTGACTAGCGCATTTGTGCGCCGCGATTGTGGTGCTCTCAGTCGTGGTTTGAGCGAACGAAATCAGCTGCGGCCGTGACCCGATGGTCCCGTTGCAGCGGCAGGCAGAAATGTTGGCGATGGTTCGATCGAGCTCGAGCTCGCCCGTCGCCACCGCGATTTTGGCCAGACCTGCGCACCGCAGCAGCCTACATCACGACAGGCGGATGACGATAAAGAACCGGCAAATGAAGGTGCAGCGCTAATTTTAGTCGAGTCACATGATGTCTTCTCGCCCCTTTACCCAAGCATGTATGCGCAGACACAGTGGCTGATACCTTATCGCTCATCCGTTTGTCGTGGCGTTCGCTCATGGGAGAGAAGGAGGCCTTGTTAGAATCTCGGTGGTGTCGGCTCGCCGCTCTCGCTGCTACTGCACCGTCACGTGGGCCGGCTGTCTGAACCGGGCGAAGAAGCCATCGCAGGCATATCGGCCTGCCGCTTTGACGGGGCCAAGAAGGCACGGCCGCAGCTAATTTCGTTCGCTCAAACCACGACTGAGAGCACCACAATCGCGGCGCACAAATTTGTATTTCGCGGGCTTTCTTCTTAGCCCGGAAAAAAAGATACACGTGAGACTTTCTTTATCGCAACTAATGAAATGGGGGTTTCTGAAGGTGCTCTACAACTTTCCAATTCACATTTTTGGTCTAAAGTTGATATTTAATAAATTAGAGAAATTAACATAATTAGCTAATTAAGTCATTGCAAAACAAAAAATTGCCTGTAGTGCGCAAACAGGCTGGCAGTTGTATGCAATTGGTTTCACTGACCTACCTCAAATATATTATTTTGTAACCCTTGGTTCAAGTTAGCTGGGACACCCGGTATATATATATATATATATATATATATATATATATATATATATATATATATATATATATATATATATATATATATATATATATATTGCAGTATCAGTGTGAACAAAGCTATGTGTTGTGCGCACACTCGGTCTATATATATATACTGCAATCTTTCCGCGGGATTCCAAAACGCACGAAACCAACGTTTCTACAAAGAGAGAAATAAATATGTGCACAAATCATTGGCCATCGTAACAACAAATGCAACTAACATGTTCTTGAGAAGTATCTCTCTCTGCGTAGCAACGCTGTCAGGTTTTTAAAGCCAATAATATCTACTAGAAAAACAAGTCTGTTTAAAACAACGGATCGAATTAGTACCTTTCGTTGATTTGCCTACAAACATTTTAATGGCTCGTTTATACCGCCCGGTTTTTCTAGGGACATGAAATTTATTCGCAAACATTTTCTTGCACTGATCAATGAGGACAACTGCTTTCTTGTACGCTCAACACTCCTGCCCCACCCACAGAAATTTAGACGCACCCTTGATTTCAATCCCAGGGCAAATCTGCGGGCAGGAAGTAATGGCGGTTTCTTACAGCACATCCAAACGGGTAGGAAAAGCGTAGCAAGTAAGACTGTAAAAGTTAACATAACTTAGGTCACGGAAACTGCATGTGTAGGAGACTGGCTACTCACCGGTCATTTTCCGTAAAGAGCCAACAAATCCTTCGAAGGGCAGCTACACCGCCTCTGCCGTCCACGCCAGCGCGATCTCACTCAGTGCCATACCGCGGGTTAAACGCCGTGTTCAAAACTTCGTTCACTAGAGGCGTCTACCTTGCAGCCAGAGCAGATGCGGTCGCCAAGCACACTGGATTTAGAGTTATCACCGAAATGGAACGAGTGTGCCACCGTTTTTGCTTTCCGCGAGAAGCCGTCACGCACTCCAACACTACTCGTGAACGCCAGCGACGCTGTCTGAGCAGCAGCCAGCCGCGATCGAGCCCAGCCGCAAGCGATGCGCCGAGCACCGACAGCCGCCGTCCTCCTCGCCCTCTTATAAACAAGGAGCAGACAACTCGGATTCCGCGGCGTCCCTACTTGAACTGCTACGCAGCAAACCCAGCCATGTATTCCACCTGATCAGACCTATGTAGCCCATACTGTAGTAAATGTTCAATAATCCCCATCTAAAAGAAGTCCTCAGTTAATTGAAGCATCCTAGATTAGACAGGCACGAAACAAACGCGGTGCGGTACTCGCCCAGCCTCCGATAAGGACGCCATGCTGTGATGGAAGTTCCAGGGTCGGCTCAATTCGCAGTTGCAATGAGCGTCCTGCCATCGAAATGCCGTTGCTGGCGGCGTCGAGAAAACTAAAGGGGCGGAGATTGTTTTCTTTCTCCGTGGTGCTTCTTCATTCCTCCTTGGAGGGCATGGACTTAATTTGGATTGCAGGTATGCCGAATCGGAGTAAAAATAGACACGGTTTTACGCCCATGCACGCCATATTGCCCCGAGCCATTAGTTCTTTTATTTATTATTTGTTCTTTTTCGACAGCCGCCGGCATGCGGCCTTATCACTGTGATAAGGCCGCATAAGGCTCCCCTAAAGAAAAAGGAAAGAAGAAAAAGCGTGCCTCCCGCTTCACTGGCGTCGTTGACGACAAACGCGGCCAACCGTGCTCGGAGTAGCTTGCAAGACGCCGAAGGAAACGGTCGTCAGTTTGAATCTGTGTAAAGTTTCTTCCGTGTAGCCATTAAATCAGTTTAAGTTTCACCGGAGTTTTATTCTGTGACCAAATTATCTCAACACAGACGCGACGACCACAACGATTAAGACAGACAGCACCCATTTTAGTGACGCCTTCTAATAGTCAACCGTAACAATTAACCCCGTCAAAATGCAGGATACACGACACTGCGTGGCGGTCTGTTCTGATCACGTGATTTTAATTCGTTATAGGTGGTATGCACTTGCGCCAGCATGACGCACAACAATGCCACCGGCTGCCAATTTTTGCGGTGCACGTAGCATACCAACTCCTGTCAGTCCAGCTTCGAAAGTGTGCACGCTTTCGTTCTGTTACGACAGAGCTCGCGTGCCACGGTTAGAAATCACATGCATAGGAAATAGGGCCTGTAGGTGTCGCATGCGATAGCTGAATGAAAATGTCTTGAGAACATTGTTTAAACTCCACTTCAGGGTGGGCATGTCTTAGATGCAGCTTCGGTCGGGAACGGGACAAAATGAGGTAATGCAGAGTAGGTTATAACCCGGGTCAACGCTGGTCAGCGTCACGACGCTTTAAACCGTTGTTTGCCAGCATCTCAATAGTTACACATACATACATACATACATACATACATACATACATACATACATACATACATACATACATACATACATACATACATACATACATACATACATACATACATACATACATACATACATACATACATACATACATACATACATACATACATACATACATACATACATACATACATACATACATACATACATACATACATACATACATACATACATACATACATACATACATACATACATACATACATACATACATACATACATACATACATACATACATACATACATACATACATACAGTCGTGAGCAAAAGTGGTATACGCGTACTAAGCCGATGGCAGAACTCGAGAAAACTGCATCCCAACTTTATATAGCAACCGCTATCTAAGATCGATACAAAAGTGGCGGTGCCCCATTTTATCCACATGCATGTACCGATGTCATTGTCCCTTACGCTGTCGCTAGATGGCATTTCGATCCAGTTTTCCCAGGCTCCCCACGTAGCTCAGCAACCTGTTACTTTAACTCGGTAACTGCACCGTAAGTGCATAGCGTTTACACATGCCAACACGAAAGACAGACACGAGAGGAATGAAGCGCGGACTGCCGAGTATCGGCTACACACACTCGCGTGTCGACACGTATGGCGCACAATGCAAAAATGAAATACCACCATGCACTTAGACCACAGTGTGGTGCAAAAATATGCATTTCTCTAGTGTGGTAACAAGACCTCTAAATTCCGACGGAATCGGTGCGGCTACTGAACATTATGTGTGCTTCGAGTCAGCCAGCGGCGTCGCGTATTGTCAATCCCCGAAAAATGCAACAACAGAAGTTCCGGGTGCGTCACTAAAAAATAAAACACAACAAAAAGGAAGTCAATAAAGCTATATGTTTTGTTGAATATATTGGAGTGCATAAACTAAAATGCATGTGCAATAAAATAGTTTGCTGGATTAAAATTGTTTGCAGTAATCATCCGATCATTCCAGTTGCGTCCATCGGGCCATCTTTAGCACGTCGAATCAAAACGAACCAGAGAGAGAGAGAGTAAACTTTAATTGGTTAACGGAATTTCGTGGGTGATTTCCTCAGTCCAGGATACCATTGGCTTGGGCTGCCTCCCGGGCCCTAGTGGGCAGGCTGCGCTGCTCAGAAAGACCTGTGTGGGCCAGCTCTGCCTCCCACTCCGTTTGGCTGAGTGCTCGAGCTTTGTATTTCTCTAATCGCTCTTTGCAGTTCCATGTCATCATGGCAGCAGAAAAGGACGGGCAACTTGAAGCACACGATCCTGTGGATACCGCACACGAGGGAATCGACGGCAACGAGGCAGCCGACAGGATACCCCGAAGGCATGCTCTCCGGGCACCTGCGCCGGCTGCCCCATAGCTTCAGCCCCTCTCACATACGGGGAACTAATATGATACTTCAAATTAGGAAGAAAACGATACGCAGAACCACACGAAGACCTCAGCAGAGAGGAGGCAGTAGCCTGGATGAATATACTGTCTAGGACATTCCCAAAACTAGCAAAGTACCCCAAAATCTGGCCCGAAAATTCAAAACTAACACATGCACTGCATGCGGTGAAGTCTCGGACATGACATGAAAACGAATAAGAGCGCTTTTAAAGACCGCACTTCCCGTCGCTTCGGTGGCACAATGGATGAACATCTCGTACCGTATTCTAAAACATGTGTTCGTTTCCTGTATGGGGACCCGTTTTTCAACCTCGGCACGAGCAGCGCAGCTGCCCATCCGAAGTGGCGTTTACTTAAAATCGAGTTGCTTTGAGACGTTAGACCCCACAAACCAAACCAAACCAAACCGTTTTATTCCTTTAGATATTTGTAAGTTGGGGCGTCTGGGCTAAAAGCTGCTCGAGGCAGCTTGCCGAGGCCCAGGTGACCATCTACAAGGTAGATAGGCCTAGGGTACTGTGAGCGGAAAAACACTTCGAAATAAACAGAAACAGAACAACGAAACCGACGCGTGCACACGTACGCTACATAGGCGTTCAAAAACGAAGACACAGTATATAAAAGAGATTACTGTGGTAGACGTAGCCGGTATAACAAGCAAAACTGTTTATTTATACATCAGGTAATGGCACCCGTTTTCGCTCTGCTTGGCGCAGTCGTCCATGCCGGGGTCTCCCGGCGGTCCGCCTGGTTAGCTTGCCGCTTGAGGCGCTGTCGTCAGTGGCGCCCACAACACCCCCCTTTCTTGAAAGGTTTGATCTCACAGGTCCAGGCGTTCTGGTCGCTTACAAACACGTCCACTTCTTGTGGTGCTCGTGTCCTGCAACGGTTGCAGGTGTCTTGCTACAACGTTTCTACAACGTAGGACCTTGGTTCTGATGTTGGCTGTGTTACCACGCCGTGTGATGCAGCTCCAGCGAGGATGCGCACCGCTGTGCCTCGTGGTAAGCGCTCTCGGTTCCGTACCTTGTGCCGGGTGTCGTATGATCGTTTTGCCCGAGCTCTGTAGGCTTCATTATTTTGTCTGGATTCGCTGTCGTCCCACTTCGGGGCTAGCAGCTTCGAAGTGGTTGGTACTGTGGTGTTCAGACGACGACCCATTAAGAGTTCTCCTGGTGAAAACCCTTCCACCCTGGGTGTGGCCCTGTAGGCAAGCAGCGCTTCGTGTATGTTGGAAGACTTCCTCAAAAGCGGCTTTGCTGTCTGCACAGCCCTCTCAGCCATACCATTGCTCTGCGGGTAGTAAGGGCTTGAGGTTGTGTGTGAGGCTCCCCAGATGCACTAGTTCTTTGAACTCTGTGAAAGTGAACTGCGGCCCGTTGTCTGTGCGTATTGTCCGCGGAACACCGTACCGTGCAAATATTGGCTCCAAGACTAGGGCTATGTTTTTTGTAGCTGTCCTCTGCAGCTGTTCTAGCTCGAAAAATCGAGAGTAGTAGTCTACTACTACAACATACTCTTTCCCCTCCAGCGTGAAGAGATCCATGCCGACTGTGTCCCAAGGGTGTGCTGGCAATGGGATTAGAAACAGGGGTTCTGTTTCTGGCTTTCTGTGCTCTCTGCAAGTTGGACACTTTTCCACATAGTCTTCAAAGTGCTTGCCTATGCCTGGCCACCATATGCATTCTCTTGGCCTCGCTTGGCACCTCATTGTGCCCAAGTGGCCTGCATGGAGCTTTCCAGAACCTCTACTTTGATGTGTGGCGAGATGATTATTCTGTCGCCTTTGAATAGCAGACCATCAACGACCGAAATCTCACTAGCCACCTCGACGTACCTTTTCAGGTCAGGTGACAACCCATGCACAGTTGGCCATGATGTAGTGCGGAAGGTAGCCACCCTGGGAAGTGTTTCGTCTGACTTGATGCTTGTCCTGATTCTGTCCAGCATTTGATTTGAAGCAGGGAGCTGTTCAAGTGCTAATTCTTCAAACTCGCGCACTGCACTCTCGAGAGTTCTTTGTCTCTGGTTTCCCAGATGGCTTCCGGGACAGAAGGTCTGATGTGTACAGCTTTTTGCTGGGAGCGTGGGACATGGTGTAGTCGTACTCCAAAAGGCGCATCCTGAAACGTTGAAGGCGAGGACTCAGCTCGTCAAGTCGTTTAGTCGTCAGCAGCGGTATTAACGGCTTGTGGTCCGTTTCCACGTGAAAGGTTGATCCCAGCAGGTATTTGCGGAAATGTTCGCAAGTCCATGTGATTGCCAGTGCCTCCTTTTCGATTTGGGCATATCTTTGTTCTGTATCCGTAAGGGAGTGTGATGCATATGCCACAGGTAGAAGCTTTTCGTGTGACTGCTGTAGAAGTACAGCCCCAAGACCGTATAAGGAAGCATCCACAGACACTGTGTGAGGCGACTGAGCATCGTAGTGAGTGAGAATCGGCGTCCTGCTTAAAGCTTGCTTGAGTTTGTCAAAACTCTGCTGCTGAGCTGGGCCCCAGTGCCAGTAAGCGTCTTGGTGGAGCAAGTCTCTGAGAGGCTTCGTAAAGTCTGCTAGCTCTGGAAGAAATTTCGCTAGGTGGTTTGCTGAGCCCAACAAAAACCTGACTTCTGACACATCACATGGTGGGTCGAGCTGGACTATGGCCCTGACCTTTTCCGGGTCGGCGCTGACTCCTTTTGAGTTTACGACGTGTCCTAAGAATGTTACTTCCGTTTGTCAAAAGAAGCACTTGTCGATGTTGAGGGTAACACCTGCATCTTCCAGCTTCCTCAGCACCAGCAGTAGGTTGATGTCGTGTTCCTCAGTTGTCTTCCCTGAGACAATGATGTCGTCTTGTAGACAACTCACACCATCTAGTCCTTTGAGCACACGGAGCATTTCTCGTTGGTAGAACTCTGGCACAACTGGAACCTGCCAACTGGTGTGATGAAGGTTGTGTATTCGCGAGAGTCCTTGGACAGTGGCACCTGCCAGTACCCTGCTCGTGCATCTAGGCGGCTGAAAACTGTTGCACCTGCTAATTTTGCACGACACTCGTCCACCGTAGGCATGAGCACACGTTCGAGTATTATTTGTTGGTTGAGTTTACCATAGTCCCCGCAGATGCGCAACTCATTGTTCTTTTTTCGTGCGACAACCATTGAAAAACACCACTCGGTTGTTCGCTCGATCTTCTGGATGACTCCTAAGTCTTTCATCCTTTCTAGTTCTTTCTTCACAAGTGGAAGCAGTGGAAGAGGCACGCGTCTAGGATAACTGACTGCGTATGGCTCAGCATCCTTTTTGACTTTGATGCGGTACTCAGTCTTCATGACTCCAAGCCCAGACGTTAGCTTTGGGTATGACGCCAAGAAGTTGGGGACATCAGTAGATTGTGCGAGGGTTTCGTCTAGCTCAAGAGGGCGCTCTAGAATCCCAAGTTATTCTATAGCTGGTCGACTGAGCAGCGGTTCTTTTAATCCTTTGATGATGAAGACTGCTTCTTGCACTTCAGTGTTGCGCCAGGTGACTGTTGCATCGATGTAGCAACAGTGGCTATCGCTGTCTGGCCTGGGCCTATCAACAGCTGTTGCGTTGACTTGATGGGTCCAATGACGGTCTGAGTTTTACGTCTCGCAAGCTGACCACGAGCCTGTCCCGAATCAGTTCGTCTTTGAGAGTTCCGTAATCGCATCTTTCGGCCATCTTGAACAGTTCAGTCGCAAATGCGTCGACGTTTTCATGCTGCTCTTGTTTCCGAGAGTTAAATCGCACTCTCTCATAGATGACATTCTTTCGAGGTAGGAAATGCTTTTCAAAAGCACTCACCACGGCGGAGTATGATGCCATCTGTTCATCTGTCAGTTTCAAAGCAGCGAGCACGTCCTACGCTTCTTCGCCCATGGCGTAGAGTAATGTGTTGATTTGTGTCGTCTCGTCCTGTCCTGTCAGACCAGAGATGAGTCGGTAGCGTTCCCACCTGCGGTGCCATCGTGTCCAATCTTCAGGCTTGCGGAAATCGAGCTTTGTCAGCAATTCCACGGCGAGCGGGTTGAACGTCATTCTCGGAGTGCCGCTCGCACGCTCTTCGTTCGCGCCGCGAATGTCTGGCATGACGCTGCGGCCGCTTACGTTGGGCTCGCTGTCCTTCTGGGTGTCACGCTGCGTTGGTTATCCCGCCGCTGCCGCCATGTGGTAGACGTAGCCGGTATAACAAGCAAAACTGTTTATTTTTACATCAGGTAATGGCGCCCGTTTTGCTCTGCTTGGCGCGGTAGCGCGGTCGTTCATGCCGGGGTCTCCCGGCAGTCCGCCTGGTTAGCTTGCCGCTTGGGGCGCTGTCGTCAGTAGCGCCCACCGGTACTGTTCATGCTTTATATTGACACATGCCATTCATAGACGACGAAGATTTGAACGGGCAATTCGGAAAAGACGACGAAGCAAAACAATGCTCCGCTTTTGTGCTGCCCTGACTGGCTGTTGATGTTCTTCGGTGCCAGAGTGCCAGAGCGCCTTCTGTGTAACGTTACGTTACAAATCTGGAGGAGGTGCTGGGTGCTACGAGTAGAAATGTCTCTCTTGATCTTTCAAAATTGCGCTTGTAGAGAACTCCACTTCGTAAAGCGTATGACTGCAAGCCAAGACGAAAAACAAGCGGTACTCTACCATCGCGTCCTTCCAGAAAATCGATGAGCGGCGCCAGCTCCGGGTCCTTGCGTTGAAGGTCAGCCATATGGGATTGGGTAATGGCCCCAATAAAGGAAAAATCGTCGGCGTTTTCCACTGCAGTGGAGTCCAATGGCGCGCGTGACAAGCAATCCGCATCTTGGTGTTTATGTCCCGACTTATAGACAACAGTAACGTCATACTCTTTAAAACGGAGGCTCCAATGAGCTAAGCGGAAGGGTCGTCCATACAAATATGGTCGAAACTTGCTGATGGCCCAGATTACCGCAAGGCACTTCTTCTCCGTTGTCGAATTGTTCGCCTCCGATCGTGAGAGTGTTCGGCTCGCGTAGGCGATAACCCGTTCTACTCCGCCTTGCCACGGAATGAGTACCGCGCCGAGGCCAACGTTGCTGGCATCAGTATGTACGTCGGTTGAGGCGTCTTCGTCGAAATGGGCGAGTATTGGGGGTTTGTTTAGGCGGCTTCTAAGCTCCTGAAAGGCTTGTTCTTGATCGTCTCCCCACAGGGAGGGTATGTCTTCTCTGGTTAGTGCTGTCAGTGGTTCAGCTATCTTAGAAAAATCTTCGACGAAGCGTCAGTAGTATGAACAAAGACCTAGAAATCTTCGAAGTGCCTTTTTGTCGGTGGGGCGTGGAAAATTTGACAATGCGGTAGTCTTCTCGGGATCAGGGAGAACGCCCTGTGCACTGACAACATGGCCGAGGAAGAGTATAGTTCCTTGAAAGCAAAGTGGCATTTCTCAGGCTTTATCGTTAGTTGCGCGCCTTTGAGTGCTTGAAGCACGATGCGCAACCTGTCCAAGTGTTGCTCGAAAGTAGGCGAGAAAATAACAGCATCATCTAAATACACCAAGCACGACTGCCACTTCAGACCTGATAAAACCGTGTCCATCATACGTTGGAACGTGGCCGGTGCAGAGCAAAGACCGAACGGAAGCACTTTAAACTCGTATAGGCCGTCGGGCGTCATAAATGCAGTCTTCTCTCTGTTTCTCTGATCCACCTCGATTTGCCAGTATCCGCTTTTGAGGTCTAATGAGGAGAAGTACCTGGCATCGCGTAGTCGGTCGAGGGCATCATCAATCCTGGGCAGCGGATAGACGTCCTTTTTGTTCACGTTATTTAACTTTCGGTAGTCGACACAGCATCTCAATGTGCCATCTTTCTTTTTGACAAGGACCACTGACGACGCCCATGGGCTCGTCGAAGGCTGGATCACGTCGTCCGCAAGCATTTCATCCACTTGCGTTTTAATGGCGTCACATTCCTTAGGAGAAACCCGGTACGGGCGCTGGCATACCGGTAACGTGGTCTCATCGGTGATGATGCGGTGCTTGGCGACAGGAGTACGACCGACCTTAGAGCCTGTGGCGAAGCAGTCTGCGAAATCGCTCAGAAGAGCCGAGAGAAGATTCCTTTGATCGGGCCTCAAGTCGGGGCTAATTTTAACGGTTTGCAGAGCATGACAAGGTGCGGCCTCTTCTTTAGGGTTCGCTCCGGCGGTGCATAAATGAGGTAAGGCAGTAACATCGTGAAGGACAGCAACAGCCGTGTACTTGGCGAGATGCCGCATCTCCTCAGCAAAATTTGTCAGGAGGACAGAAGCACAACTGTTCTGGAGTTGTACGAGTCCTCGAGCAACGGCTAATTCCTTCTCGAGTAGTAGCGGAAGGTGCCCATCCACGATGCCCTCGTAATCGTGGAACAAATCATGCTTTACAAGAACTAGCACACTAGAACGTGCCGGAACCCTTATGTCATCATCGACTATACGCAAAACGTTCAGACCCGGATCTTCGTTTCCAATGCGCGCCACGGCTCGTTTCGTCGAAAAGGAAACCCGCGCTTCTTTCAGGTCAATGACATCGCCGTTGGTCTCCAGGAAGTCTAGACCAAGGATCAAGTCTTTCGTACACTCGGGAAGAACGATAAATTCTCCGACATACACAAAACCACGGATGCCGACCCGCGCTGTGCACTTGCCTGCAGGTTCAATCAAGTGACTTCCCGCCGTACGAATTTTCGGACCGGACCAATGTGTTAAAACGTTCTTCAATTCCCGGGCGAGACCACGACTCATTACTGAATAATCGGCACCAGTGTCGAGTAACGCGGTGACATCCACTCCATCAATCGTTACACACAAATCGGAGGTAGTATGCCGGATGCTGTTGCTACCTGACACAAGCGAAATCTCGTCGGGTCGGCCTGACGATGACGGAGGATCTTCACATTTTCCGACATCAGCGACCCTGCCTCCGAAGGCCGCTGGTATTAGTTTTCCCGGCCAGGGCTGGGAGAGCGGCGTCGGGAAGAGTTGGGACTTGTCGAACGGTTTCTCGTCGGGGACGTAGACCGACGCTCTTGGTAACCGGATGTGACGGGGTACTGTCGTGCTGCAAGGTCGCTTGCAATCTCAGTAGGCCGTTCTGCATTCCGAGGGTAGAGGTCCTCCGAGGCGAAACCCCGCATGTTGACGGGCGGTACGGGCACGCCCAGTAAAGGTGACTGGCTTCACCGCAATGATAGCACAGGGGCCGACGGTCCCGGGGCCGCCATACTTGACTTTTACGGGGTCGCTGGTAGATTGGCGGAGGGGAGTAGCGAGGCTCTATGCGACTCCATGCGAGGTCTTCCATACGAGTACCCTGCGGCTCCATTGCTGGAGCTGCGGCGTTGATACTATGGTCCGGCGGGGGAGCCTTACGTAGGACGGACGCGTAGGTGGGCCTCGCGTCGAACGTCTGGTGAGAAACGCGCTGCTGGGGAACGTCAGCAACTTGCTCAGCTGCCATACTCACCTCGTCCCGGATGACTTCAGCCAGTGAAGGAAAAAGTGTTGTGTTGCAAGGAGTGATGTTAAGTTCGTGTTCGGCAGGTAGAGAAGCAGAAGACGCAGATCTGATGATGGTCAGGAGGAGATATATATTTACAGAAGCAAGATAGTTTACATTGGCAAACTGTAAGTTACAGTAACAAGAGTCACACAGACAACTGCAACTAAAACAAAATAGACTCTCACACAGAGAAGTCACTCTACAAGCCCTTACTTTTCTACAGAGCATTTCGGTTAAAGCCTAGGGACTGTAAATACGTGCTAAGCACGAAGCCTGGTCCGAGGACCGCTTTTTGATACCAGACATCAACAAAGACCCAACGGCGGTCACCTTAGGTGATCCGCCCCGAAAATGAAGCGGCCAATCAAATTATTTAAAAACATGCCACAACCCCCGTGGGTTGGGAATAATCTCGGACCCAGGTCTTTAATTACTTCAAATAAAAATACAACATTTAAAACACACCCTCTTTCCACTCGCTGGTCCCCAAACCCTCTCACACGGCGCCTGTCTTTGCCTCCCCTCCTCAGCATGTTTGCGACGCAACCTTGCAGCTGGCGCCTTTGTGAAAGAAACGCCGCGGGGGCTCTGAAGACTAGGCCATCCAGCCGTCCCGTTCGAGGAAAAAGGGGGGGGGGGGGGGGCGCTGTCTCAGAGCAGTGTACAGTCGCCGTCGCTCGGACCCAATGTCTCGCTACACAGCGGGATGCCGCTGGGCTGATTGCCTACTTGGGAGGGCCGAGGGTCGCGCCTATTGTCGCCTTCTGCAGGACATTTAGTGAGCGCTTGTGGCAGTGCAAAAGGCTTCATTAACGGCGTCTCCCGGCACCCATGCTTGGCGCCACGGCGGGAGATCAATGAGATTGCTGGACGAGCTGGCCGTAAAGTGGTTCGCAGAAGCGTGCCACTGTTGTTCCCGGCTGATAATTGGATGCGTCTGTCGTTCGCGTCTTGGCGACGCCTCGGGGCGAAAGGACGAAACAAACCAGGCCTCCCGCGCGCCCCGCGAGCCCGCGCCCAAGAAAAGGGGAGAAAAGGAGAAAAAAAAAAAACAGCGCTCGCTCCTTGGCCTCGGCGCGTGGGGGGTTCGACCGCCAGCTTGACTCCACGCGCGAGTCGCTTTTCAATGCGGCCTTACACAAGGCATCCGGAGCGCTTGCAGTTCCTCCCGCACGACAGAACGGATGAGATTTCGTAATGCGTCCATGTCGCTGCCGACCTGCACAGGGGGTGCGTCGGACCAAATGATGTTCACATCACGGTTATACTGACGGGCTCTCTGAAAAATTGCTGCGTCGGTACTTCGGCCCATACCGTGTCCTCCGCCGCCTCAGCGACGTTACTTATGAAGTTGAATCCGCGACCCAAGATCCCTCAAGCCGTAGACGACGTAAGTTCACTGATGTGTACACGTCGTCCGGATGAAACCCTACCACGATCGCCCCGCTGACTAATCTTGAGACTGATGGCGCCCCGTTTTGTGCTGTGGTATCCCATACCAACCTAGCATACTATCTGTCAGCTCATCGCATCAAGCAACATTTGCAGCATCGAGGCGATGCTGCCAAGAAGGGGGGCAATGACACATGCCATTCATAGACGACGAAGATTTGAACGGGCGATTCGGAAAAGACAACGAAGCAAAACGGTGCTCCGCTTTTGAGCTGCCTTGACTGGCTGTTGGTGTTCTTCGGTGCCAGAGTGCCAGAGCGCCTTCTGTGTAACGTTACGTTACAATATGATAAACCTGGAACGGAGGATACAAGACAGTAACTTAGGTTTTAACCTGTTATATAGATTAGGTGGAAAGGCGGTAGAGCAGCGCCTCCCCGGTTTGATGTATGCAGATGATATTGTGCTGCTAGATGAGAGTCTAGAAGAATTGCTAACTCTAGTTAAGTATTGCGGAGACGAATGGGGACGCTTTAGGCTTCCGTTTCAGCGCAGTTAAGTCTGGTTTGATGATTTTCAACGGCTCAACTGATCAGGGTCTTAAATTACAAGGCCATGAAATACCATGAGTAGCAGAATATAAATATCGGGAGTATGGGTAAACGAAGGATTGGCATACATTGGAAAGCGTGAGCAATCCCGTAAGGCCAGAGGGCAAAGGAATGCCGGGATAATGAAGCATAGGACATTGTGGGGATACAACAGGTAGGAGGTTTTAAGGGGTATTTGGAAAGGAATTATGGTGCCCGGACTTACTTTCGGAAATGCGGTTTTGTGCCTAAAATCAGAGGTACAGTCGGCATTAGAAATAAATCAGAGATCCGTTGGACGATTAGCACTAGGTGCCCACGGCAAAACTACAAATGAGGCGGTACAGGGAGATATGGGCTGGGCATCTTTCGAAGTACGGGAAGCTCAGAGTAAAATATTATATGAGGAACGCCTGAGGAAATTGGACAGTAACAGATGGGCAGCTAAAGTATTTAAATACCTGTACTCAAAAAGCGTTGACTCACAATGCAGGAAAAGAACTAGGAAACTAACTAGTAAGTATGCTAGTCACAAGGACGGAGAAATAAAGAGCATTAAGCAACAGGTGAAAAACACAGAAGGTAAAGATTGGATAAATTCGATGGAAAAGAAACAGAGTGTGGAATTATACCGAAAGTGGAAAATGCAGATCAGGAAAGAAGATTTCTTTGATAACTCAAGAGGCAGTGCACTACTTTTTGAAGCTAGATCAGGGTGCCTTAGAACACGCAGCTACAAAAAGAAATTTAACAATGGAGATGACGCATGTGCTGTATGTGGTAACTCCAGTGAAACAATTGACCATATTATACTCGAATGTAATGGTGTCCATCCGGAAGTTGATGCAGGCGCGACCACTGTTCCTGAAGCTCTGGGGTTTAGAGATACCAGTGACCGGGTAAACGGGCGGTGGAATCCAGCAAACAACGACTGGAAGATTGGTGGCTTAAAAGCAGAGAAGTGACATAATGTTAGTAATGTAGAAACAAAAATTTAATAAATAGAATGGTGGTTTAGTTAACCAATCTAAATCAATAATTAAGATATAGGGAGAAAACTGAGCATGATAGCTACTGCTACCACCCCGTTTCAAAGGGGACGCTCCTATATTCCATCCATCCATACATCCATCCATCCCACAACAATTACAGATTAAAGGTTCCACATACATAACGGCCGGTACTACTTGAAATGCCGACCATATAGTTTTTAAAACACGACAGTAGATCTGTAAGTTAAAAAAAGCAACAAAGTATAGCAATTAACAAACGCTTAGACATAGCAGAGGAATAACCACTTCAACGGTTGTGTTGCACAAGACAAACAGTGAAAGAGAGATGGTATTAGTGACTGGTTTTATACTTAGTGCGGCAGCGTTGATAAACCAAATTTCATACTTTCTTGTTGAAACGAATCTTTAGTCATCTTTAGCAGTCATAGAAGCTGAGGCTGATAAAACTTTATTCACAATAAGTGGGAGGAATAGGGGAAGTCAGCTAGCGTGCCGCAGGCCGTGGAGACTTTTGGCAACGCTGGCCCATTCGACGGCCTTGAAAGAGGAAGCCTTGCGAAAGATAAATTGAGTATAAAATACGAAATTCGTGCCAACACGGCACGGGGATGATATTATAGGTCACGAACAAAGGACAGGTGTAAGAGCAGTATTCGTGGTTTGCAATGTACCAGACGATTCTTTTTTTTTCGGATAAATATTTTATGTGTGTTAATATTGCTTGTGGTTCTCCAGATAATTGGCAGTAGCAGATTGCGTGACAAATAATTTATGATATTGTTGCGGATGAAGAAGAAGAAGCGGGCAGTGGCGCAGGCTGGAGCGCTCGCGCTAGGCCCGCCGCGATTCATTAAACTCATCTCACGGTCATCTGTTTTCGGGCTTCCCGCCCCGCAACATTTTGGTTGAAAGTGCTGGGCAGTTCATCCTTCCTCATCCTGGCCCGAAGCTTCTGAGCACCGCGTCTTCTTCCGCTGTCGACAGCCGGTGCTTGAGACGCATCACTTGGCCTTTCCCGAGCCTGCCGGGCCTGATGCAACCTGACGCGACCCTCGCCGTTCCACCGCCCCAGCCCCCGCTCCGACCACAAGATACGAAAGAGGCAAAATGGCCCCATTGACCCGAAGCGCCACCGCACGACCACAAGACACGCCAGGAGACGCGATTGAACAGATGACCCCAATGACTATAGATGCTGTCCAAAGGCCCCAACGACCCAATACGCCACCAGTGATAAGAACATTACCTCTGCCCATGCCATGCGGTGCGTGCCTCGGTCTCGGCCGTCGGATTTTGGCGACCTGTGGGCAGAAAGCGTCCTCTGCCAGGCTTCACTGGGGAATCATCGTGCCAGCAAGCCGTTGTCTTCTTTCCTTATTCCTCTGCTATCTTCACCAATCCAGTCACGCACATCGTCAAGTCATGGATCTTATCGCCGTGGGCAATCTTCTTCGACCACTATCGGGAGGAGGTCAAACATCTATATTTTATTTTGTCAGGGGGGGGGGGCTCAGTCCAGGGTCCCGTTGGCCGAGGCTGCATGTAACAGCGCGGCGAGCCAGCCATTGCCGGTGCTCTGGGCAAGGGTACTGCGAGGCGGCCTCCTAATCGATGCAGGGGTACGGGAGTGGACAAAGAGAAGGGGTAACCTAGCTGGCCCGCCCAAACCATGTGGTAAAGCATTGCGCCCTCACCGCAGTGAGGGCAGCCAGTAGAATTGCCGCCAGCCCTCCTCGCTAACCCTCCACAAAAGATCAGTGTGATCTGGATTCCGGGACACCAGTCGATGTCCGGCAATGAAGCTGCCCATCGACACGCTCGCACGCTCCTTCCCCGAGCCTCCCCTGTCCCGGACCACACGTATGTGCCTCCCCAATCATTACACACACAGAAGTGCTTGAACATGACAGGCTGTCTCACCGTACACTACCGCCCTATCTCTCACCTTGTTTACCCAATAGGCAGCAGTTTACCGCCACGTACAAACTAATACCTTTCATCATCTCTCTTAAATGACGGTGGCCCCGGATAACGTTACGGATGAAGAGGAAACGGGCAGTGGCACGGGCAGGAGAGCTCGCACTAGGCCCGCCACGATTCATTAAAATCATTTCATGGCAATCGGTCATCTTGCAGTTCTCCGGCTTGCCGCACAGTAGCAATATAGTCGGGAGACTAATTAGCATTGTAAGGATTCTGCGGCAACGTGAGACAGCGCCAGCTGTCTGGACGTTTTCCTGCGTGTATGTCTAAAGCATATATAAGACCCAGTTTAGACTACGGTACTGCTAAATGTGACTCCTAGTATTTTATGAATTAACTATTTCCATATTCAGGCCTTCAAAGGTGATGAGACGGTTGAATTGATATGCTTTATTTTTTTCGTCTGAGAATTATTACCTGCCTTCTTTGATGGATTGAAATCGGTCCGTTTGACTGACAATGAGGGTAACTTTATTTGGCACTGCTCTCTCGACACATTTGAATCTAGACGACCGGGCATGTGTACACAGCTCTCGGCGTATATAAATTTAATTGGTTTGTCAACGTGCCCAATACTGAAAACAACATTAACAGCGATCTAGTAGGCTTCCTTGCGAAACATCTTAAGTTACTGCTTGAAAGTTTGATCGATTATCACGTGTATCATTTATGTTCTGTCGCTTAGTAAGATTTACCTAATTCCACAGACGTGCCGCGGACTCCGTAAAGAAGTTTTGTCATGAGAACAAAAGCCTCGTGGTAGGCGTGTGCGGGACGCCTTCACTGATGCCCTGTTTGTTCTGCTTAATCATCCTGGGACAGCAACACGGCCTGTGCGTCACATACGTAGTGCTGCCTATGCTCCAGACTTGACGTGGTGGTTGGACGCGGGAACTCCCTCATGGCACATGGAGCCAGACTGCTGGGGAAGCGATCACCACCCTATAATCATCGGTATCCATCCCTCCCGTCTCCGCCCTTTACGCCGCAAATGTTCTGTGATCAGCTGGGACAGCTTTCGCTCATGTCTCGACAGTATGTCTCCAGATTCGCCGTCACTCCTTGTTGACCGTATACAAAGAGCACTAAACAGTGCTACGACTACTACCTGGATTGATGTAGGTCGACCGGCACCAGATCTTGGCCTGCTTAACTTGTGGGCAGCCCGCCGTCAAGCTGAGCTGGCTGCTACGCGAGACCCTACTTCGGGGCAGGCACGTACACGACTTAATTATCTTACTGCGAAGGCTCGGAGATATGAACGCGATCTCTCGCGACGCCAGTGGCATGCATGGTGTGAACAATTATCTGATAAATCATCGAACGCCTCACTCTGGCGAACGTTTCGTGCAATGGAACACGGTCGTCGTTCTACTGACGCAGCAGCAACAGCATGCTTTGCGGCTAATCTGTCGCCGGGCGATTTCGCCAAAAAAGCTGCTCAAAAATTTTTCCCAAAATACGATATACTGCCTCCTTCAGCTGCAAATCTTAATTTGGCAGGTATCCCTGCAGTCGCATGGAAACTACCATCTGCTGCCGACGCAGATGGAATTTCGAGCCCCTTTTCGATGTCTGAGCTGCTGGCTGCAATTGACGATGCGAAACGGAAAACAGCGCCCGACCTGGACAAAATTCAGTATGAGGCTTATAAGAATCTCAGTACTGCTGCACTTCCTTAACTACTAGACACCATAAACAAAGTGTGGCGTGATGGTGTCGTACCCGAGAGCTGGAAAACCCGCTGTCATGATCCCTATTCCCAAACCTGGGAAGCCTCCAACAGACCTCGCCAACTTACGACCAATCTCTTTAACATCAACGCTTTGCAAGCTTGCAGAGAAAATGCTAGCCACGCGGCTTTCTTGGTGGCTTGAACAGCACGGTTTTATCACCCTGCTCAAATTGGATTTCGTCCATACATAGGTACAGAGGACGGGTTGACTGTCTTGGCATCAGCAGTTCTGTCATCTACCCGCAGCCGCAATGTACGTACCATATTAGCAATGGACGTTGAAAAGGCATATGACAACATCAGCCATGCTGCAATCCTGAATGCCATTGACATGCTTCATCTCCCTCCGAGAGTACGCACTTTTGTCGCATCATTTTTAGACGGAAGAAAATTTGCAATACGCCTCAGTGGTGACACAGTTGGTTCATTCGTTTCACTATGTGGAGTGCCCCAGGGATCAGTATTGTCTCCGACGTTGTTCAATATTACTTTCATCCCATTGGCGTGGCGCTTACATGATATCCCTGAAATCAAGTTTTTGCAATACGCAGATGATATCACGGTATGGAACACTCGCCATGATCTTTTCACTCAAGAGGCCGCCCTTCAGTCAGCATTAGACGTCACCTCTGATTACGCATCCTCCATTGGCCTTCAACTTTCTGTGTGTAAAACTTCATACACGTCAGTCGCCAACCGCTGGGGACGCCGTAAACTTACCTCAAATCCAATTCGTCTCTCTCTATCAGGCACCCCAATACAAGAAAGTTCGAGCCTGAAAATTCTGGGCTTAACAATTCACCAATCAGGATCTGCTTGGCTTTCTCAGGCAAAAAAGCAAGCACTTCAAACTATGAGTTTAATAAGAAGAATTGCACCTAAAATGGGTGGCGCAGGCTCGTCTATTGCACGCCAGGTAGTGAGGGTGGTTCTGCAGCAACGTATTGTTTATCAGGCCCAGTTCCAGCATCTTACAAGAGCACAATGGGATCGCCTTGAAGCCGTAAATCGAGAAGCTATGAGGACCATAACATGCCTTCCACGACTTACACCGGTTGTAGCGTTACAGGAGAATGCGCAGCTCAACACTACCGATGAACTGGTGCAGCAGCGCCGTGATACCCGCAGACTCAAGGCCACTTTGTCACATTCCACGCAAGCACTGAGGGCGTATGCAACGTCGCACATTATTCTTGAGCCACCTGCGCCATTTCTCCCTCCCTGGAAATTTGTACAGTTAGGAAACAACAAGCCAACTGATATCCGCAGACCAACGTCTGCTAACTCGGCATTGTTGCTTCGCCAGAAGTTTGAAGAGCACGATACTCACCTGCCTCAAGATTCCACAGTAGTGTACGTGGATGGAAGCCTGCAAGGCTGTGAAGCCAAAACGGCAATCTACTGTCCACGGAGACCTAGCCTGAATCAGACCACTACGTTTCAACTTTCGGAACCACTTACATCTTTCTGCGCTGAGCTAGTGGCAATTCAGGAGTCACTCTGCTCCGTGGCTTCCATAACCATGCTCCCTACAGCCCACGTTGTCATCCGCACTGACGCACTTCAAGCAGTACGTCTGCTCCGACGTGTCAACCGCTGCCCTAAAATTTGCCAAGACATCCACCAGCTTGCGGTGCGCATCACAGTCAATACGCATTGAGTGGGTCCCACGGGATCTGCTGCCTTCCCAAAGTCAAGCTGACTTAGCAACCCGCCTCGTGAACCAAGACGCATCAATCCCACGGCTCCTCGAAGTAGACGACGCTACCCTCCTTTTGTCAAGAAAGGATCACCTCCGGCGCCGCACACGTGCAATTATCCCTCCGTGTGCGATATCCCTTCCCCGTGGTCTCACCCGTGCAGAGGAGGTTGCGCTTAGGAGGATCCGGGTCGGTGTTGCCCTTACACCAGCTGTCACTAGGACGTGGTCATACTTCCAGCACTTATATCCCCGCCCAGGCTGCCCGATCTGTAAAAACGAAGATATTGAGGCCGACATCCACCACTTGCTGTGGGACTGCCCAGCACTCAAGCCAACACGAATCCGGCACCTGAGCAAAGCTGGCCTTTCAGCAACCAATCCTGCTTCATACGTCACTTGGACGCAGGGACCTCATCATCGCTCACTTCTGGACTTCATAAAATCAGCCAACCTTTTTCCATTCATTTAATCATTTATTCATCCTTCATCTCATAACCTACTGATGCCCTGAGGCAATAAATATCGATTTTAAAAAAAAAAAACTTTCGTTCGTGAAATCTGCAAAAAAAAAAGAAAAAAAGGTAAAAAATTTCGACGTTTGCGACGTAGTTTCTTGCTGCTGGCGATGGCCGGCCAAATCTTTCATACTCATAAATTCCAAGCGGCAACCTAAATGCGCTGCGTGAGGAAAGCATGCTAGCGGACGTGGCTGGCAGAGGCGTTCGTCTGCTACGTGCACCGCAAAAATGCGGCCGGCGGCGTGGTTGGGCGCCATGTGGGCAGCTTTAAAAAGCATGCCTCCGACGCGTCTTAAAGCCATGGTGCTAATTAAATTAGACAGAACGCTTTACAGGTATTTATCAAATGCACCTCGATCTGAACATCCGTCCCTGTACTTGACGCCGTTGACAGCCTAACTAAAGGAAAACAGGCAGCGGGATTGAGAAAATGCAATCCGTCCTAAAGGCAAACATACAATTAGGAAAGACAAAGTCTTCGGGCGTTTAATATTCATACACATCTGGACTCAGGACAACTTGACAAACCTCGAAACGCTTATCTGTGTTCAGTAGATAATTCAGAACAGCCGTCCCCGATAGCGTCGAACCGTACGTTGCACACCTTCGTTGCCAGGATGCGCATTCACACCTCAACAAAGACGGAAAAATATTCCGCTCACATAATAGCTGTGGAACGCCATTATCTGCCTGAATCAGCATCATGTATGCTCTTCCTTCCTGGCGTCATGATCCGCTCGCCAGACGACGACCGCCGCTCCAATGCGTGTATCGCGAATTGCGAAACGAATGTTTAGCTTCCAACACCGTGAGAACGGCGACGAAGGCCACATCTGAAAGCAAACATGAGCTGTTGAATCGTCGATCTGTTTAGACGGGCCGGAACGGTAGCTTCGTTTCATATAAATATCGTGTTTTCGCGAATCTAATGCACCCCACCCCCTCGATTCAAAGAACTCGCCGACTGAAAGCGGCCGCGATATCTGTCAGCTTGTTGTCACGCGGTTCTGCTATCGGCGGCGCTCAACAAGCTTCATGGGCATCGTGTGGCGCGCGTTGCTTGGTCAGAACGAGTTTGCAGAGGGCTGCCTAAAGCTTGAAGTTGACGAGAATTGTGATCGCGTTTGGTAAATTTGTTGGCTGTGGCTAAAGGTACGTCGGAAGGACCCGATCAGTGGTCTTAAAGGTACGTCCGACGGACCCGGTGCGTTTTTCTTCGGGATACGTCAGACGGATCCGGGAAATATTTTTCAGAGGTACGGCGGACGGGCCCAGTAGGTGGGGTTCAAGTTTAACGTCCTATAGACCCTATGCATTTTCCTCCGGGATACGCAAGGTAGATGGATGGGGATGGGCTTTTTAGACTTGGGATACGTCGGAAAAGCCGGATGTGTAGATTGTAGTGGTTACTTGCATAGAGTTAATACAAAGGCTTTGTATTAACTCTATGGTTACTTGGTAGCGATAGCCAAATGTAGCCAAATCGAAGTTTATACGAGGTGTGCGAGGTCCAAGTAGTCCAAGCACGGTGGATCTAAGCATACGTGAAATGTGAAATTACGAAGAACAGTACAGTGGCAAGAATAGTGCCTAGAATGGGTGATAGATTTACGTGAGTTGGACAGCGACAGGGTGGCAAGCACGACCAGAGCGCAAGCGCATGTAATCGCAGTGTTGACGGCCAGCCCGCACGCCCGCTCATTTGGTCCTCGTTATCATGTGGATTAACGTCTACAACGGTCTTTATGTAGTTATGTAGTTTTGATTCTTCAAAGTTACCTCACTTCCATCTGTGATGAGATGCGTCACGTAACGCGTCGCTTTCTGCTCGTATTGAAGTTTATATGCGTTTTACTGTGCTGCAAGTTCTACATACATACAAGCGGCGCCGAAAAAGCTCGGTACCGCCGATGTGTCTCTAGCCCAAGCATCACGTCATCCTTGTTTGTTGTGCGAATGGAGGTGTAGGCGCCGGTTTGTGTTTTCCGTGAGATGTTATGATGTCCGTGCTACGTCGTAACGAAAGTGCTGTGTGAGACTACGAGAGTGCCGTGATGATGTGATGCGTGCGCCGATGTTCGGACGGACATCAGCGTGTCCATTTATGATCGCCGATGTTCCGAGTGCATGCTAGTATTTATTAGGTGCCGTGGTAATTCCAAAAACGTGGCGTAATGAGATTCACACGCGCTGTGCAACAGTCGACCACAATAAGTCATCGACAATTTGTTATACTGCACTACAGAGCTCAAAACTCGGAAAATGTGGTGTTTCTACAAAGTACACGCCTGTTGTTTAGATTAGTGCGTTTTGAAGGTTCGAAAAATAAAATTAAATGGCAATACTTTAACCTGGCCTTGCACAAAGTTGTTGGGAATGCACACGATACAGTTTTTGCATGTTGGAGTAGACAGAAAAATAAGTGCCCAGCCCACACTCTTGAGATACGCATTACTACTGGTGAAATGGTTCAGGCTTCTGGGAAATATCAGCTGCCTGGCACAGCATCTTCTCAAATGTTCAGGCTCTGTACTATTGTTGAAGGCCACTTTATCCTTAATAAAGGAACGAATATGGTTTATGTGTTAACGACTAGTGCTTTTTCAATGTATTATGTTCTTTCTTTCTTTATAGTTTTTCCAATAATTTCTTTTGCTTTTTGATGCTAGACAAACTCAAATGGTACACTTTTAAACTTATCTGTCCAAAGCTGAACATGAATGTCTGCCATGCATGTGACAGCTGTAATGCTGGAAAGGTTACACACTGCGACATCTCAGCGACAGGTTCAGCTACTTGCCCCAAGGTTGTGATATTTAATCCCAGTAATAGTAGCCGCACTTTGGTGGAGGCTAAATGCAAACGCATTTGTTTCCTGCGAGATGTCAACGCAAAGTACAAAGTCCAGGGAGTCAATTTATCTAGAGCTCTCCACTGCAGTATTCTTCATAGCTACATATGTCACTTTAGGATGTGAAACCCTACATGCCACATGTAGGATGTGTTGTTTTTTTAGATTTTGGAACCTCTCATCTATGTTGCACAACATTTGGCTAATTGTAGTTCTCAAACATTTGTTGAAGATGAAACCAAAGCAGTTATTGGCATGGTTTCCTGCTTGGATTAATTTGCTAATTGCGGTTCTTTGAAACTTGCATCACTGCTAGACAGTTCAAATAGCAGGCAATTGAATTACAAGAATGATGTGTATCATGCATTTCAGTTGAAAAATGGAAAGTAATGGTCCCCTCCATGCATGCACAGGTGCCCATAGATAAATACATAATTGGATGTGTGATTGTGACACATATCAAGGGTCTACAGAAAGCCATGTGGAGCTAGGGTGATATTCTTCATGAAGACTAAAATAAAATTTTACAATAGCTGCTGTCCATTGCAGAAACATTTGGTCATTTTGTGTGTGATTAACTGACCATGAATAGCATTTTAATCAGAGTGATATATAATATCTGGTTAAGCATCCTAAAACAACTATGAAGGACGCAACCAGTTGAGGGCTCCTGTAAAATTTCGACCAAGTGGGGTTCTTTTACATGCACTGACACCGCACTGTGCATGACAGCCTATTGTTTTGCCTCTATTGAAATGCCCCTGCAGTGGCTGGAATCAAATCTGCATACATGGGTTCAGCAGCCAAGCACTTTAACTACCGAGCCACCACAACGGGGTCAAGTCATAAAATGCCCGCCATTACATTTCCTTCACAAAACTAATGTATACAAGAAAAAGTGTATAGCAAAAAAAAAGTTTTATTGCACATTATATTCAAATGTCAGCAACATCCTCTAGGAAGAAATTTCTCGTAATATTTGCATTGAAACAATGAACATATTACAAAAACAAAACAATGCACTTACTGCCCTCCAATTGTTAATGGGCAAGGTTGCATCTATGCTACTAGACTGCACTTCTCACAAAAAAAACCACAAGCCCCATCTGCTTTGGCCGATCACTTGATGAAAATAATAGAGACAGATGTCGCACACCACAGGCTGGTTGCAACATATCTGCATTCGTTGCATTTCAATTTCATGCCTTTCCACTTAGCTTCAACTGTTGCCAGCTTTACTAGTCACCCATCTTTTGTGAAATATTTTTTTATGCTGTTCAGATCAGCATCCTTGTTAACGATGGTCTCTGGCATTCTCGATGCTATCATTTTCACATCTTCCTCACCTGGAAGAATGAAGAAAATGAAAAGCCTTGAGCAGACAAAAAAATTTGGGAGGCACCTAATCTCCACCTGTAAGGGTATGATGCACCAGCGTTAATGTGCTCTTGTCAGCAGATCCTACTATAGATTCCCATTCATTTACATGCCCTTTGCTACAAACTTAATCACTAATTCCTTAACTCGTGTCTCTGTTATGTCACACATACTCATTTGCATATGGTCGTAGGCAGCCCTGTTATGTGATAGACAAAGACCTCTGTAAGCCTTGCATTAACCAAACTGTACAAACATGCCTCCATGGCCTTGGAGTAAGCTTTCTTACTCGAAGCTGAAACGTCCCGGAACATATCTCAAAATATAACTTTGTAAGCTCGAGTTAACAGCTCCTGCCATGTCGTGTGGCCTCGTGACAGTTGGCTCGTGGTACTTTTAGCTTGTGCACATGTCTGTTAATCGTGATGGCTAACATGCATGAAAAATATATTTTTGCACAAACATTGGTGGCAAATGGTCAAGTGATGCACTGCAGATTCTGAAACAAACACCTATATGCATGCAAGGGCGGCATCATCACATAGCATAATCAAGAGTTCTGTCCGTACCTGCAGTTACATGGCATTCCAATGCCCATTAAAGGACCACCTCAGAAAATGGTTGTTGTTACCACAAGTACCTGGCACCATTCCACTGAGCAATGGGCATATATATGCATACCTTAGATAGCTCATGATTATGGGTCTTATTATGACTTCCAAGGAGTTCCTGTCGTCAGAAGCCCTACACTTTATGAAAGCGGGACAGCTGTCTTGAAAGGTGATGAAAAGAAATAACCAGGTTACCTTACCACAACGTTAAATTACAGAGGGTGAATATGCTGCGTGAAGATACCATGAAGCTTGTACAAAGAAAATTGAGAATGAAATGGCAGGATTTTTG
>NC_139348.1:143445938-143548897 GCF_055883805.1 Amblyomma maculatum | reverse complement strand
AAACATTGAAATAAACAACAAACTAAACTTTGTCAAACCTGTCATCGAGGAATGGAAATCATGCAGTCGTCAAAACACACCATGGAGTACATTTCAGGTCATCTTCTCAAAAGACACACCCACACCTGACACTCAGCTTCATACTTATGAAAGATGACAAACCAATGTGCAAGGAGTGTGGATATGAACTAACAATAAACCATGTTTTACTTTCATCTGTGCCAGACTCGAGAAAAAAGGAGGAAAACATTTTGTACAATTTTGCAACATCCCTTTCCATCCCAGCATGATCCTAGGAGAGACTGCACTAGTCCAAATACCCTGCATTTTTGGTTTTCTAAAATGACTCAACGTTCCTGAACAAGCCGCATCCTAAAGAACACTACTCATTACACACAAAATAAATACATTAAACCTTATTCTTGGTGCATGGCAGCATCAGTCGGGTATGCATCATAAAAACCAACCCAACGCTTATAAGCTTTCAGTCTGATGTGATCCTTATTCACGTGACAGCGCTGTCATGCGGGTCTAATGTCCCAGCGATCGGAAAGTGACCTTTTCTAAATGCTAGCATAAATTTAAAAACTGTGAAGGCTATTCTGCCGATCTATAAAGACGCGCGGGTCTAAAGTTACGTCGGACGTACCTTTAGACACTTCGAATTTCGAAGTGTCTAAAGATACGTCCGACGTACCCATTAGATTCTCGTAAAGATACGGCGGACGTCGATATACAGGCTCATGGCTATATGCACGTCGAACGCGTTTGTCGCACCGCGACTCCCGATGAGGTGCTACGAAGAGTTCATCCATTCTAACATAGATTACGCTCTTCACTCAGGATTGTGTACGGCAAACATCGCTTGTCACGCACATAGCTGCAGGCGATGCGACGTACTGCACCAGCTCCACCAGCTGGCATCGAGATACGCACATTTACGAGCAGCTTTCGCTTCGCACTAAACTATCACCTCGATCTGCCTGTAATGCAAGCGAGCTATTCCTAGCATTTATGCTGTCTTAGGTCCTGCATCGACCTCCGAAGATCTAGCGCCGGCACAACACACACACACACCTCGCCGTGCAGAACATTCGGCAGTCCAAAGTATGTATGGGAAATGGCATTATGCTCGTTCCTCACATGCAGGCCGAGGAAATAGGATGTTTCTAGCTAAATGCTTCGTTTAAATTCTACCTCAGAGCCGTGGCAGAAGACATGCCGAATTTACTAGAGGCCTGCACATCGACTCGTCAAGGCGAAGACCTACTGCACCGCACCGCAAGAGTGCACAACCGGAAAGCCGGAAGCGCGAATGATCCGAATTCCCTGTGAACAGCAATGTTCTTTGGTATTTAGGGGAAGACTAGACTAAAGTGCTTAGCCTGCATCTACTTCTCGTCATTGAATCTTGCGTACATGTAGTTTAAACACCCGCATGCTCGAGGTTAGCGTGACGCGACTGAACGGCCGCGCAGCTTTGAAACGATCGGGATCGATATGCATGCATCGCCGGACTTAGGTACGCGGTAGAAAATGTGCGCTGCACATTTCGTTGCAGAAGCTGACTCTTGGAGTTTTGCAGAGTGTGCCATGCAAGTGATCGTTGCTACAACCACGCATCCATGTTCCCACGGCTGGCCTACCCCGAGGCGCATAAATGTTCAACCGTGGACGTATCAATAAGAGAGGACAGATTTTCACAATATTGGGCGCGAAATCGATAGCTACCAGTGCTCAGTGTTAGACAAATTCTGCCTTGATCATGCGCAATTCAGTGTTTCAGGTGTGGTCAGTAGCTATAAGTTTCAACAGTTCACCTTTCAAGTCAGCGACGCCAGCGATGGACCGGCGGAGCGATTTTCCACGCTACACTGCTGTCTTGCTAGAAAGCCTACCTAGGTGGCGTTTGACATTCAGCTGCTTTTTGTAGACCCCGTAATTGAAAGCAACGCCTTCAGAAACGCGTTAAATGTTCAAAAATGTATTCTCTTCAACAGTTTCACTCCAGGCTGTCAAAGCAGGCGGACGTTGATAAAACAGTTGAGCACTCCAGTCTTTTGAAATCTGTAGA
Organism: Amblyomma maculatum; assembly: GCF_055883805.1. Lineage (NCBI taxonomy): Eukaryota > Metazoa > Arthropoda > Arachnida > Ixodida > Ixodidae > Amblyomma > Amblyomma maculatum. The sequence goes on along the minus strand of NC_139348.1, from coordinate 143,546,823 downwards.
ATCGCCTTCAGTTTGTAAAATTATTGAAATAGGTCACTTTCCGATCACTGGGACATAGACCCTCATGACAGCGCTGTCACGTGAATAAGGACCACACCAGACCGAAAGCTTGTCTCATATAACATAGCTAACCAAGGTGTACCTTACAGCATTGTGTTGATTTTTATGGTGCATAAGCGACTAATGCTGCCATGCACCAAGAACAAGGTTTAATGTATTTATTTTATGTGTAATGACTAAAATGTTCTTTAGGATGTAGCTTGTTTAGGAACATTTTAGGAAACCAAAAATGCAGGAAATTTGCACGTCTCTCCTAGGATCATGCTGGAATGGAAATGGATCTGTTGCAAAATTGTACAAAATGTTTCCTCTTATTTTCTCGACTCTGGCGCACGTGTAAGATATGGTTTATTGTTAGTTCATCTCCACACTCCTTGCACATTGGTTTGTCCTCTTTCATAAGTATGAAGCTGTGTGTGAGGTGTGGATATGCGTTTTGTGAAGATGACCTAAAATGTCCTCCATGTTGTGTTTTTGATTACTGCATGATTTTTATTCCTTAATGACAAGTTTGGCAAGTATAGTTTGCAGTTTATTTTAATGTTTCAAAACTCCTGCCATTTCACTCTCACTTTTCTTTGTAAAAGCTTCTTGGTATCTTCATGCAGCATATTCACCCTCTGCAATTTAGCATTGCGTCAAGGTAATCTGGTTATTTCGTTTCATCACCTTTCAAGACAACTGTCCCGATTTCATAAAGTGTAGGGTTTCTGACGACAGGAACTCCTTGGAAGTCATAGAAATAAATGAGATCCACAATCATGAGCTATCTAGGGTATGCATATATATGTCCATCGCTCAGTGGAATGGTGTCAGTACGCTGTTAGAACAGGTCTTGTGGTAACAACAACCATTGTCTGAGGTGGTCCTTTAATGAGCATTGAAATGCTATGTAACTACAGGTACTGATAAAACTCTTGATCATGTTATGTGATGATGCGATTCTTGCATGTATATATGTATACATTTCAGAATCTGCAGTGCACCACTTGACCATTTGCCACCAGTTTGTGTGAAAATGTATTTTTCATGCATGTTAACCAGTATTTAACAGATGAACCCTGTGCACAAGCCAAAAGTGCCACGAGCCAAATGTCACGAGACCACACGACATGACAGGAGCTGTTAAGTCAAGCTTAAAGAGTTATATTTTAAATATGTTCTGGGATGTTTCAGCTCCAATTAAGAAAGGTTGAGGCTTACGGAGGTCTATGCCAGGTTGTCTATCACCTAACAGGGCAGCCTACGACCGTATGCTAATGAGTATATCTGAGATAACAGAGACATGAATTAAGGAATTATTAATTATGTTTGTAGCAAACGGCATGTAAATTAATGGGAATCCACAGTGGGATCTGCAGACAAGAACCATTAACACTGGCACAGAATACCCTTACAGGTGGAGATTAGGTGCCTCCCTATTTTTTTTGTCTGCTCAAGGTTTTTCATTTCCTTCGTTCTTCCAGGTGAGGAAGATGTGAAAATGATAGCATCGAGAATGCCAGAGACCATCGTTAACAAGGATGCTGATCTGAACAGCATAAAAAATATTTCACAAAAGATAGGTGACTAGTAAAGCTGGCAACAGTTGAAGCTAAGTGGAAAGGCATGAAATTGAAATGCAACATATGCAGAGATATGTTGCGAGACGACCAGTCTGTGGTGTGCGACATCTGTCTCCGTTAGTTTCATCAAGTGATTGGCCAAAGCAGATGGGGCTTGTGGTTTTGTGATAAGTGCAGTGTAGTAGCATAGATGCAACCTTGCCCATTCATAATTGGAGTGGAGTAAGTGCATTGTTTTGTTTTTGTAAGATGTTCATGGTTTCCATGCAAACATTATGAGAAATTTTTTCCTAGAGAATGTTTGCTGAAATTTGAATATAATGTGCAATAAAACTAGTGTTTTCTTGCTATTTACTTTTCCTTGTATACATTAGTTCTGTGAAGAAAACCACAGGCTAGAAGGAAATGTAATGGCATGCATTTTGATACTTGGCCCCGTTGTGCTGGCTCAGTAGTTAGAGTGCTTGGCTGCTGAACCCAAAGATGCAGATTTGGTTCCAGCCACAGCAGGGGCATTTCAATAGAGGCGAAACAATGGGCCGTCATGCACCGTGCGGTGTCAGTGCATCTAAAAGAATCCCGGGTGGTCAAAATTATACCGGAGCCCTCAACTATTGTGTTCCTCATAGCCGTAGTTATTTTGGGATGCTAAACCAGATATATATCACATCATACTCTGAGTAAGATGCTATTCATGGTCAGTTAATCATACACTAAATGATCAATTCTTTTCTGCATGGTACAGCAGCTGTTGTACAATTTTACTTTAGCCTTCATGAAGAATATCACACTGGCTCCACATGGCCTTCTGTTGACCCTTGATATGCGTCACAATCACACACCCGAGTATGTATTTGTCTAAGGGCACCTATGCATGCAAGGAGGGGACCGTTACTTTCCACTTGTCAGAACTGAAATGCATGATCCACATCATTTCTGTAATTCAGCTACCTGCTATTTGAACTGAACTGTCCAGCATTGATGCAAGTTTCAAAGAACTGCAATTAGCAAATTAATGCAAGCAGAAAATCATGCCAAGAACTAGTTCGGTTTCATCTTTAACAACTGTTTGAGAACTAAAATTAGCCAAATGTTGCAAAACATAGATGAGAGGTTACAAAATCTAAAAAAACAATGCAGCCTACCTGTGGCATGTAGGGTTTCACATCCTAAAGTGACATATGAAGCTTTGAAGAATACCGTAGTGGAGAGCTCCAGACTAATTTGACTGCCCGGGCTTTGTACTTTGCGTTGACATCTTGCAGGAAACAGAAGCATTTGCATTTCACCTGCACCAAAGTGCGACTGCCATCACTGGCATTAAACATCACGACCTTGGGGCAAGTAGCCGAACGTGCCACTAAAATGTCGCAGCGTGTACGTACAGTCGATGTCACCCCTGTGTAGAGCGCTCGATCGGCGCACTTCCCTGCATAAAAATCGATAGCTCGTCACAGTTTCTGCATTTTACAAGCAATGCTTCTAAGGAAGTAGAACCACACAGACCTATGAGGAAGATGAGGATGAGCACTTTGTCCGCAAATGGTGGGTTCATTTTTAATTTGTTTTTTTATTGCGCGATGAGCACTGCCCGAGCGCCCTACACAAGGGTGACGTCGACTGTACATGCTATACACGTCAACCTTTCTAGCATTAAAGCTGTCACATGCATGGCAGATATTCATGCTGCAGCTTTGGACTGACAAGTTTAAAAGTGTACTATTTGTGTTTGTCTAGCATGAAAAACAAAGGAAGCTAAGGAAAAACGAAAAAAAATGAACATATGTTGAAAAAGCACGTCATTAACACATAAAGCATATTCGTTCCTTTATTATGATAAAGTGGCCTTCAACAATAGTACAAAGCCTGAACATTTAGGAAGGTGCTGTGCCAGGCAGCTATTTTACAGAAACCTGAACCATTTCACCTGTAGTAATGCGCATCCCGGCGGTGTGGACTAGGCACTTATTTTTGGGTCCACTCCAACATGCGAAAACTGCATCATGTGCATTCCTATTTTCCAAGTTTTGAGCTCTGTAGCGCAGGCTAACAAATTGTCGATGACTTATTTTCGTCTGATTGTTGCACACCGCGTGTAAATAAATTACCACTGCACCTAATAAACACTGACATGCACGTGCAACATCGCCGATCATAAATGGACACACTGATGTCCGTCCGGACATCGGCGCACTCATCACAGCACTCTTCGTAGTCTCACACAGTACTCTAGTAGGACATAATCCGTACATCACAGCATCTCACGGTAAGCACAAACCACACCTCCAACAAACACGAATGACGCGATGCTTGGGCTAGAGACACGCCGGCGGTGCCCAGCTTTTTCAGCGCCGCTTGTACTACGTAGAACTTGCAGCACCAAACCTCAATGCGAGCAGAAAGCGACGCGTTACGTGACGCATCTCATCACAGATGGAAGTGAGGTAACTTTGAAGAATCAAAACTACATAACTACATAAAGACCGTTGTAGACGTTAATCCACATGATAACGAGGACCAAATGAGCGGGCGTGCGGGCTGGCCGTCAACGCCGCGATTACATGCGCTTGCGCTCTGGTCGTGCTTGCCACCCTGCCGCAGTCCAACTCACGTAAACCTATCATCATGCCATCACGTAGTATATCACCCCTTCTAGGCACTATTCGTGCCACTGTACTACTCTTTGTAATTTCACATTTCACGCATGCAGTATGTAGTACATACTTCTTGCACCTCGGCCTCGCACGTACACCTCATACCAATTTCGATTTGGCTACATATGGCTACCATGTTGTTGCTACCTGCAACCACATCTGGGGATCTCGGATCCGTCCGGCTTTCCCGACGGATCCCAAGGCCCATATCGGAGAAAAATGCGTTGGGTCCGTCGGAAGAACCCTACCGATCGGGTCCGTCCGCCGTACCTCTGAAAAATATTTCCCGGATCCGTCCGACGTATCTCGAAGAAAAACGCACCGGGTCCGTCGGACATACCTTTAAGACCATTGATCGGGTCCGTCCGACGTACCTTTAGACACACCCTTCCAGTAAACGTAAACGTAGGGTGTCCGCCTGGGGGCAACGGCTCCTGTTGAAACGATTACTTGGAAGTCCGTCATTTGTTCGTGTCACTGATAGACTTCCTCGCGATTAAAACGTGGGCGCAAAATACTGACCAGGGTGTTAAAAAACAGGGGCATGAAATACCCAGAGTGGCAGAATATAAATATCTCGGAGTATGGGTAAACAAAGGATTGGCATACATTTAAAATTAAGGCAAAAGGGCGAAGGGCATTGTGGGGTTACAAGAGGTATGAGCTAGGTCTTAAGGGGTATTTGGAAAGGAATTATGGTGTCCGGGCTTACTTTCGGAAAAGCGGTTTTGTGCTTAAAATCAGAGGTACAGTTAACATTAGAAATAAATCAGAGAGCCGTCGGACGATTAGCAGTGGGTGCGATTAGCACCACAAATGAGGCGGTACAGGGAGAGATGGGCTGGGCATCTTTCGAAGTACAGGAAGCTCAGAATAAAATATTATATGAGGAACGTCTGAGGAAATTGGACAGTAACAGATGGGCAGCTAAAATATTTAAATGCCGTTGACTCACAATGGAGGAAAGAACTAGGAAACTAACCAGTAAGTATATGCTGGTCACAAGAACGAAGAAATAAAGAACGTTAAGTAACAGGTGAAAAACACAGAAGGTAAAAATTGGATAAATTCTACGGAAAAGAAGCAGTGTGGAACTATACCGAAAGTGGAAAAGGCAGATCAGGAAGGAAACTTTCTTTGATAACTCAAGAGGCGGTGCCCTACTTTTTGAAGCTAGATCAGGGTGCCCTAGAACACGCAGCTACAAAAACAAATTTAACAATGAAGATGACACATGTGCAATATGTGGTAAATCCACAGAAACAATTACCTATATTATACTCGAATGTAATGGTATCCATCAGGAAGTCGATGCAGGCTCAGTCATGCTTCCTTAAGTTCTGGGTTTAGAGATACTGCAGTGGCCGGGTGAATGAGCCTGCGGTGGAAGCTTGCAAAAAACGATTGGAAGATTGGTGGCTTAAAAGCAGAAAAGTGACATATAATGTTATGTAAATTCAATAAATAGAATATGGTATAGTTAACCAGTCTAAACAATAATTAAGATATAGGGGTGAAAATGAGCATGATAGCAACTGCTACCATCCCATTTCAAAGGGGACACTCCTATATTCCATTCCATCCATGCATCCGGGTACAGGGGGGTAGGGAGCCATGGAGGAATTTTCCTTTCTCCGTGGTAGGGAGCCTACATGTGGGTGGTGTCACGTTCGCCGCTCGGCGCGGGCGCCACGGGAGCGCGACTGTAAAGCCTCTTTATTGTTCGCATGGTCATGGTAGCGGAAAACGCCATGGAAAGGCTTCAGACCCGGCTTTAGGCGCGGGGACACGGCCGCACTCGCCCCGCCGGGGTAAGACGCCCGACTACTGTGCCGGAGTTCCCGGGTTCGAACCCGACCGCGGCGGCTGCGTTTCGATGGAGGCGAAACGAAGAGGCGTCGTGTGCTGTGCGATGTCAGCGCACGTTAAAGATCCCCAGGTGGTCGAAATTACTCCGTAGCCCTCCACTACGGCTCCTCTTTCTCTCTTTCCACTTTCATTCCCTCCTTCCTCCCTTCCCTTACGGCGCGGTTCGGGTGTCCACAGAGCAAGTGTGACAGTTACTGCGCCTTTCCCTTCCTGTGAACCAATTTATTTAACGGCCGCACTGAACTGTCTCACTTGTTTCCTGTGGACACCTCAACCGCGCCGTAAGGGAAGGGATGAAGGTAAGAGGGAAAGTGGAAAGAGAGACAGAGGAGCCGTAGTGGAGGGCTACGGAGTAATTTCAACCACATGGGGATCTTTAACGTGCGCTGACATCGCACAGCACACGGACTCCTCTTCGTTTCACCTCCATCGAAACGCAGCCGCCGAGGTCGGGTTCGAACCCGGGTACCCCGGCACAGTAGTCGGGCGTCTTACCACTGCACCATCCCGGCGGGGTCAACCGCGCCGTAAGGGAATGAGTGAGTGAATGCAGAGAGAGAGAAAAGGGTGCCGTAGTGGAGGGCTCCGGAGAAATTTCGACCACCAGCGGATATTTAACGTGCGTTGCATCGCACAGCATACGGACGCCCCTTCGTTTCGCCTCCTTCGGTGGTCGAAATTATTCCGGAGCCCTCCACTACGGCACTCCTTTATTTCTCCGCTTTCGGGCCGCCAGGGGGCGCCGAGGAGTGAAGACGCTGCCACGTCGAGCTCTGCTGTTAATGGCCTTTTTCGGCGGCTTTTGGGTGCACCCAGCAACATCTCACTTCGGACCGATTTTCGGTGCCCCGCCGGGGTGGTGCAGTGGTAAGACGCCCGACTACTGTGCCGGAGTTCCCGGGATCGAATCCCGGCCTCGGCGGCTGCGTTTCGATGGAGGCGAAACGAAGTGGCGTCCGTGTGCTGTGCGATGTCAGCGCACGTTAAAGATCCCCTGGTGGTCGAAATTACTCCGTAGTCCTCCACTACGGCCCCCTTTCTCTCTATCCACTTTCACTCCCACCTTCATCCCTTCCCTTACGGCGCGGTTCAGGTGTCCACAGAGCAAGTGTGACAGATACTGCGCCTTTCCCTTCCTATGAACCAACCAACCAACCAACCAACCGATTTTCGGAAGTCCCGAGGATCAAGTGGAACCAACTCTCTAAAAGGTGGGACCACCAAATTGTTCTTTACGATACTTTGAAGTTCGGAGCAACAACGCCGCCAAGTTAAGCCTAGCGTCCGAGCCTAGCGTCCGGCCTAGCCGCCCTCGAGGGAAGACCCTCGGAGCGTGGACGGCATGGACTGGCAGGGCGAGGAAAATCAGAGCTACCAGCCGAACTCTGACACTAGTAAGGACGGAAATATGGAGGCGGTTGAGGCCTTAGAAGAAAATTCATGGTTCCGCTGACAAGGAGGCCGATATGTGAAGGAATGCGACGCAGCGTCCCAAGCGAAGAAGGAGGCACCCGTGAAGGGGAGCGAAGGGACCGAGGCCGCCAAATCGCGGCAAAAAGCGTTAGGAAGGTCACTCGCCGAGAGATCCGTAGGCACGGTCAGATCGAAAATACCGAAGGAGATGTTCCGCGTAGTGCTGCGACCGCACGGCGGCGCCGATCAGCTGACAAGGAAAGCGGGACCGAAGCTGCGCCAGATCCTGGTTACGGCTTCAGGCCTCAAGCTGAACGGGGAAGACAGATTCATCGCCAACCCGAAGAATCAGTCCCTACTAATTATGACCCCGGAGCTCGGCAGGGCGAAGCGGTACGAGCAAATTACGACCATAAAAATCGGGCCAGTTGAGATAGACGCAACTACTCACGCGGCCATGCCGGAGGGCGGCAAGGGGGTCATATACGACGTTCCGCTGGACGTCACGGAGGAGGAAATTCGGCAGGGACTCAGAGATAACCCTGGCTACATTGGAGCGAGGAGGCTCGGGAAAAAGTCTAAAACCGTGCTCATCATTTTCGAAGACCAAGAAGTCCCGCGAGAGGTGTGGTTCAACGGATTGCTATACCGGTGCAACCTCTACAAAAAGAAATTCGATGTGTGCTACGCATGCGGCAACCTAGGACATCGGCCGGACGTCTGCCCGGACCCCACCAGCCCTCGATGCCGAGGGTGCAGAATGCTTAATCCACCGGAGGGGCACGAACAAAATTGCGAGCCGCAATGCCTACTGTGCGGCGGCTGCCACCCCCTGGGGCACAACCGCTGCAGAAGCATGTACCGGACCCCGCACATTCTCAAAGTCCGACAAGCAGAGAAAGAAGCCACCCAGGCTCAAAACAAGCAGCAAGAGCCAACGCAAACCCGGGGCAGATCGAGAGGAAGAGGCGACGCCGCGGGCACAACGGGTCGTGCGAGAGACTCCAGCGCATTCGTCACCAGAGATGAGCCCAGATCCAAGAGCAAGAACAGGGGGCCGCCACAACCACCGCCACCCAAGGACGACAAGAACCACTGGCCGAAGCCCGGGGAGACGCCGGCCGGACAAGCAAAGAAGAATGAAGAAGTTAACGCAGGCGGTAAGTCGGTCAGCTTCGCTAGCGGGGTCTCCAAAGAAAAAAACTTGGAACTTTCGGAATTACAACAGACTCAAGCCGAGCATAGCAAAGAAATCAGAATCATTAAAGAAGACATCAAAGAGATTAAAGAAACCCTCAAATCCCTAGTCGAGGTAATTAAAGAGTTAAAAGAGGCAAAATCTACACCTGCACCGGCACCTCCGATGCTCAGGCCGCCCGTCATACGGGGCCCCGGTGGGGCAAGCGAGAGCAATTGTGGCAGGGACAGTGACGACTCAGATGAAATGAATATCGATCAGGCTAGACCTGCGAAACGTAAATCAGACAAGACTAGTGTAATTGGACAAGCCAGAAAGCACGTGGCTTTTAGAAAATTAATCAAGGATGAAATCATAGACTTCGAATTGAACCTGAATAAGAAACTTGAGGCGAGATTTGGAGTGCTAGAAAAGATGCTTCAAGTCCTTTGCAACGCATCGGGTATACAATATCAAAATCATAATGGATCCCAAAACGTCTAAAATTTGGCAATGGAATTGCCGGTCGTTGTCAATGAAGCGATGGCTCTTGCAACAGTACGTAGCTAGCCAGAACACACAGCCTTTGGCAATGGCTCTGCAGGAAACGCGAGGTGTATGGAAGCTTTCGGGGTACAAAAGCTACGATAGCGGGAAAGGAAGCAAAACACAGGTCGTGACGTACGTCAAAAACAACGTCGCCGTCGTCCAGCACGAAGTAGGTAACAGGGAGACCGAAACGGTCTTTGTGGAAATCCTGACCGGTAAAAAGAACAGAGGCAGCATATTTCTACTCAATGTGTACAGCTCCCCGAAGTGCACGAAGGCGAGGTTTGGCCCGATATTTAAGAGAGCGATTAGCCTGGCAGGTAAGAACCCACTAATAATAGCCGGCGATTTTAATGCCAGACATCGAGAATGGGGTTACACGACCAGCAGCCCGAAGGGTCAAACGCTGTTCGAAGATATCACTGAGTCAAACCTCTACATCGCTAACGACATTAGATGCCCGACGAGGGTGGGCAACAGTGTGTCAGCGGACACAAACCCGGACTTGACTCTCTGCCATAGAACTGGCATAGTCAAGTGGACGAACAAGCATCAGGATCTAGGTAGCGACCACTACGTGCTAGAGGTAGAACTAAGTAGGAAAGTGAGCGTTAAGCGCGCTGTGTGTCGGACGGAAACCCAAGTGGATTGGGATAAATTCAGACAGATCAGAGAACGGGAAGAAATTGGAGATATAGAGTGCATTCAAAATTGGGCCGCCCAATTAATTACCCATGTCAACGAGGCCACCGAAGAAATTAAAGGCGAAGCTCTGCCTGAGGCGATGGATAGCAGGCTATTCAGCATGTTCAAAAAGAAAGAAGAGCTAACGAAGAAGCTCAAAAAGCAAAAGTGGAACCGCAATCTCAGGAGAGAGATAGCCAGACACAACGGCGAAATAGAAAAATACGCCCGGAAACTCGAGTCGCAACGTTGGGATAACAAATGCGACGAGATGGAGCGCACCATGAATGGGGCCAAGACGTGGCAACTGCTCAGGTTCCTGATAGACCCGACTAAGTCCAAAACGGTCGCCAATATAGAACAGGTCAAGGCGAGGTATAACTTTAAGGGTACGGACAAACAGCTCATTGACAAGCTCAAGTCCATGTACGTAGCTCCCCCCGCCACAGCGCTTTACAGAGATTACAACGGACCGGCGAACAGCGAGCTTGACGCGTCCATAACAGTGGCAGAAGTCAGAGCGGAGCTGCACGGCCTAAAAAGACGCTCGGCCCCCGGGCCGGACCTCGTTAATAACAAGGTGCTCGCAAATCTGGACGACGAATCGATCAATGCCCTAACAAAATATTTAAATCAGGTGTGGGAGAGTGGTCAAGTACCCCAAGAGTGGAAGAGGGCTAAGATCACCCTAATCCACAAGCAGGGAAAACCACCGGGCTTGGAGAATCTCCGCCCAATATCACTAACATCCTGCGTAGGCAAACTACTTGAGAAAGTTATTCAGAGGAGGCTAACCAAATACACCGAAGAGAATGATGCGTGGCCGGCTGAATTGGTCGGATTCAGGCCCGGCCTTTGTACGCAAGATACCATGCTCAGACTACATAACGATGTTGTCAGAGACTTCAGGAAAAAAAATACGAAAGCTATTCTAGGCTTAGACCTTAAGAAAGCTTTTGACAACGTCAGTCACGACGCCATTCTCGACGGGCTCGCTGAGCTTAGAGTAGGCGAAAGAACCTACAACTACATTAGATCATTCCTGCGAGACAGGACGGCGATCATCAGCTTTCAGGGCTTATGTTCGGAGGAGTTCCCGCTGGGTAACAGAGGCACTCCGCAGGGGGCTGTGCTCTCACCTTTCCTTTTTAACATCGTAATGAGGAAGCTCCCCAGTAAGCTTGGCCATCTCGATGACTTAAAACTAAGCATCTACGCGGACGATGTGACCGTCTGGATGTGCGAAGGGAACGACTCGTACATCACATCCAGGCTCCAAGAGGCAGCAAATATAATCAGCTATCACGCAGAGGACGTAGGTCTATGCTGTTCGCCAGAAAAATCGGAGCTCCTGGTAATGACCAGCAGTAGTGGGAAGATAACTCCAGATATCAAAATTAAAGTCAACGGAAACGAAGTCCGGAAAGTAGATGAAATTAGAATATTAGGTATGATTATCAACCGCAGGGGTAGTAACAAAAGCCTGATTAAGAAATTAAAAGATCAGGCGGAGCTCGTAGTCAGAGTATTTAAGAAGACGTCCAACAGAAGGAGTGGTCTCACGGAGGCTAGTAGACTCAGACTCGTACAAGCTTTTGTCACGAGCAGAATGTGCTACGCGACTCCATTCCTAAATATCAACAAGACCGAAGAACACAAATTAAACACCATAATTAGGAGATGCACGAAGTGCGCTCTAGGACTCCCCATAACTACTTCTAACGACATTCTAGAGAAAATGGGGTTGCATAATGAGTGGAAAGAGCTGGCTGCGGCGGTCAGGCTGTCCCAGAGAGAGCGACTCGCAGGGACGGCGGCGGGTAGGCAAATCCTCGATTGGGTAAACCTACTAGCGCCTGGGGAAGGCGAAAGTGTCAGAGAAAGCATAGATCGAGAAATCAGAAAGCATCTATACGTCTCGCCCATACCGAAGAACATGCACCCCGTACACGACGAGGGGAGGAGGAAAAGCAGAGCTAAGCACCTCGCTAACAAATTGGACAAACTCCCGCCGGGATCGGTCGCCTACACCGATGCAGCGATCGGGAAAGAAGGCGACGTAACCTCGGTCGCCCTATTGGACACTGGCATCGCCATAGGAATAGAAAGAAATCGAGATCTACCGCCGGTAGAGGCGGAGGAGATTGCAATAGCCATTGCCATTGCACGACCAGGCGTGAAACACGTCATCAGCGATAGCAAAGCGGCGGTTAGAAATTTTAGCAAGGGTAGAGTCAGCAATCGTGCTGCAAAACTTCTGAACGAGTCGTCTCTCGCCGAAAGCGTGACCATAATCTGGACCCCAGCACACGCCGGTCTCGCCGGCAACGAGGCTGCCCACTTGCTCGCCCGCTCCTCGCTACCTCGGGGTGCTGCGGACGCCTCCACAACATCTAAAACCAAAGAATGTATAGGTACCTTTAGGGATGTAACCGACAACTTGAAGAAAGACCGGAGGATATATCCGCCACCGGTTAGATCCCTGAGTAAAAAGGAATCGTACGACTGGAGAAGACTCCAAGCTAGCAATTTCTTTTCGCCCCTGTGGAGGAGTTGGACAGGTGCCAGAGGGCGGAAGAGGGACGGTGCAGAAACCGAAATTTGTAAATTTTGCGGCCACGTGGCAACATTAGATCATATAATATGGAGATGCGTTCGTGCCCCAGGGCGCAACGCGATTAAAACTAGCGATGAATGGGAGACCACGCTAAGAAGCTCCGACGAAAAAACACAGCGATTCGCCGTCCGCCTGGCGGCCGAGGCTGAAGACCTCTTCTCCTAGACGAGGCCGGGTGTCCTCTGGCCGCGGTGTGACAGACTGCCTCCCCGGACGCCTGCGTGCGGACACGTAGGTGGCTGCTGCACCATATTCGGCGGAAATAAATGTTCTTCCTCCTCCTCCTCCTCTCCGCTTTCGCTCCCACATTCCTCCCTTTCCTTTCCGTTTAAGTTAGGTATTGGTGAAATGAAGGTGCAGTATACTTTTGGGCGAACACCTACGAAATCATGGACAGCCTTACTTAATTATGTCAGGACTTGAAGGCTAAATTTAGTGTCACATGAAGACCTGCTATACTATAGCGTAGTGAAGCTATCTATCGGTTCCATTATAAATTGGTTTATAAGAAAGCAAGGGCGCTGTACCTGTCAAGGTCACTTGAAGGTGAAAACTTCAATGTCGGCGACGGCTGCCCAAAGTAGCGTAATGAAGCTTTCGCTGCAAAAAAAAAAGAAAAGAACTACCAAAGGGAAAGAATTTTCACCATATCATTTCAACTCCTTCGCCGCACCATACCATAACTCCCAGAGGCCTGTATTGTAGGACTCTAGTACGCACCTACAAGGCTGGAAACAAGGCCACCGAAGCTAGAGCTCGAGTATACAATAACCGGGCTCCACTGCCAGAGTGATTTCGAAGAACCTAGAGCTTCCCATGAAATATACTTACATTACCCTGCCTTACAGACGTAATGCATTATGTTCTCCACATTACCTGAAGCGAACATTTGAAGAAGCTCTCCCAACACCGTTGGCGTTTGGACGGTACAACATCGCTCCTGTCGCGTGGCGTTCCTTGGCGAGCGTTCAGGTGTGGGACTGCAGATGGCAGGAACGCTAGACAAAATGAGACTTCTGGTTGGTCGCTTCGATTTTGGTGGCTGGTGATGTCACTTCTCTGTCGACCAATGTTCACCTTGTGAAAACTCTTAACCAACAGTCACATCCATGACCCCTTACGATCATCTTGAACACCGCTTACAGTGTGGATTTTGCCAAGTACCAAACATCGTAGCACATATTGTTTAGAGCTACAAGGAAGAGCGTTGAATCACACCAAAGACATAGCTTAAGGTCAATGAGAGTCTCAGCTTTCAAGCCCCAGCCTGTATGATCAGCTTAGTCTGGCCAAACGGACTGGGTGATGGCTTGGCTCGATGGTTTCATGTGCTAAGGAAAGTACCCACATAAGAGGAGTCTTCTCACCTGCTCTGAATAAAGGTATAGTTTCTCTCAAAACCGCTTTCCTTTCATGATGTGGTTCGACTACAAACACGGTGTTTGATAGCGCATTCTTATGACTCATGCACAATTCTTGGTAACGATATTTGCTTTTAGGAATGCCGCTATCGACTACAGGGCATAGTTTGGGTACGACGGAACTCGCCCGAAATAAGAATACCAGTGATAACAAATATACGCTTTTCTACGCATTTGCGAACACTATCAGTAAGACGCAGGAAAGCACCTATCGTACCGGCACAACTGCGAACATATAGATGGCATAAGTAATTTCATTATCAGGGAGCCGCACTGTCCTGCGGCTTGACGTATACTTTCGAGGTCCAGCTGCAAGAACAATTATAATATTCACGTCAAAAGTTTGCTGATCACCACACGCGCTTTGTACTGCCGACAAACTACGTTTCCTTTGTCCTGTTGAAACGACAATGCGTCCATTATAAACACTGGTAGCCAACGTGAAAACAGTTCTGTAGGGTTATTCAGAAGACTAAGCTCTCGTCACGTCTTTTTGTTTTTATAAAACATGATCTAGAACGAAGTTCAGCTTAAACCTACGCGAAATCTATTCTTCCCATTGTTACCCATTCTTAATTTTGCTGTCGACAAAGCCTGAATACAAAATATGCTTTAATTTCCATTTTTTCTTGTGTCAGCATTAAGGTTTACAACGACGAAAAATGGCGGCGGACGTTTTTTTCTCTATTTTACAGTACTGTTGACAGGGAAATGCCGTTACAGGGTGGGGGCAGACAATGCAGTTTTTCATAATAAAAAATCAATGTTTGTAGAAAGAAACAAAGCAACAAATAACAATAGAAACATGGATAAAAGTTAAAGTGTATTCAAGATGCAATTCAAACGTTTTTATTAACCAAATTTTCAGATGAAGATGACGTTTTTGTCTTCAACGGCAACTGACAAACAATTCCATCATTCAGCTCTAGTATGGGGGAAAATGAGCGTATTCATTATTGTGTGATTGTGAAGTGCGGTAATTACAAACATGCCTTCTTCGTAGATTACTTGTTTCTCGTAAAACTAAATATTTTGTCGTGTCTATGTTAAAGACGGCGAAAGAACCAGTTTCTTTTCGGCCGTTGAGCAAACCTGGTCCACGTGGGCATTCCAGCTCGTCACTTGCTGTTTCCGTAGTGCCTATAATGCAACTGTAATCAAGTGCATGCTTCGTCTTGCTAGTGACTCTTAGGACGACTGTTTTTGTCTCATTAATTTTTATTTTCCACTGGTAACAACAGTTTTTAGCCCTAATCATGGCGTCACTTAAATAGTCTTGATCTGCCTTGGTCCTTATTTCTCGATAAAGTAATTGTAAGCGAAAATACGTACGGTAGCACATTTATTTATTATTAATAGTGACGTCGTTAGTATAGATTAAGAATAAAACTGGCCCGAGGACAGATGTCCTTGCGAAACTATGGAAGTTAAGCTTAAGCATTCCGATTTATGACTGATTTATTACCGTTAATCTCAACATACTGAGCTCTGTTTTATAAGTACGCAGCTATCCAGGACGGGCGGACGGACGGACGGAGTGGGGAAAAGCATTTATGGCGGAACGTACGCAAGGTAAATTAACCTGTAGTCATACAAGCCACCGTCGTACAACAGCGTACCATCCTCAGATAAACGGACTTACAGAATGTCTGAACAGTACCATCTCATATATGATTGTCATGTACAGTCATAGACAAAAGTGGTATACTCCACGTGATCCACAACGATTGCATTTTTTTAGTATAAAAAACTGTGCCACACAAAATTGCTTGGACAAGATGGCAAGTATATCAAGGAGGGCATGTTATGCGTATCTCCGAAATAATTGCTTCTCTGGCGGAAAAATCTCGACGCACCGCTTCCGCATGTCACAGAAGAGGACAACATAGACGTCGCCGAGTGCTCTGCCCTGATGGGGCTGGTGCAGGTGGGTCACCGCTGCTTGCGGCGGGGGCTGGCCTGGCACCGAATTTTTATCTGTTGTAGGCCGTCATTGCACACGCCACCGCTGGTGGTGGACGACGGCTGTTGTTGCGGCGCGCGTCTTTCTTTCCCTCTTCCTTTTCTTTCTTATCTATATTCTCGTCTATCTGCACGAGGCAGCGGAGGTGGCTCAGCTACAGAGCCAGTAGCAGGCCCGTGCATTTTCTTTTCCTTCTTCCTGCAGCCACAACAACAACAACCCTTCATCGAACTGCAGAGGAAACCCATCGTCTCGCCCGGATGCGTATTAAGAGCAGCAACACCCGACTCCATAACTTGTTTGTTTGTTTGTTTGTTTGTTTGTTTGTTTGTTTGTTTGTTTGTTTGTTTGTTTGTTTGTTTGTTTGTTTGTTTGTTTGTTTGTTTGTTTGTTTGTTTGTTTGTTCGTTTGTTTGTTCGTTTGTTCGTTCGTTCGTTCGTTCGTTCGTTCGTTTGTTCGTTCGTTTGTTCGTTCGTTTGTTCGTTTGTTCGTTCGTTTGTTCGTTCGTTTGTTCGTTCGTTTGTTCGTTCGTTCGTTCGTTTGCTCGTTCGTTCGTTTGTTTGTTCGTTCGTTCGTTTCTTCGTTCGTTCGTTTGTTCGTTTGTTCGTTTGTTCGTTCGTTTGCTCGTTTGTTCGTTTGTTCGTTCGTTTGCTCGTTTGTTCGTTTGTTTGTTCCTTTGTTCGTTTGTTCGTTCGTTTGTTCGTTCGTTTGTTTGTTCGTTCGTTTGTTCGTTCGTTTGTTCGTTCGTTTGTTCGTTTGTTTGTTCGTTTGCTCGTTCGTTTGTTTGTTCGCTTGTTCGTTCGTTTGTTCGTTCGTTTGTTCGTTCGTTAGTTCGTTCGTTTGTTCGTTTGTTCATTTGTGTTTAGCGTCCCAAAGCGACTCGGGCTATGAGAGACGCCGTAGTGGAGGACTGCGGAAATTTCGACCCCCTGGGGTTCTTTAACGTGCGCCGACATCGCACAGCATACGGGTGCCTTGCTTTTCGCCTCCATCGAAAAGCGGCCGCCGAGGCCGGAATTCGATCCCGCGTCCTTGGGCACAGTGGTCGAGCGCCCTAAGTACTGCGCCACCCCGGCGGGGCTCACAACTTGTGACGACGCGACGCAGAGTGCAAGCCAAGAGGCCAAGTCTGGGTTTGGACATCGATACGCCATCGCGGTCTAAGTGAAAAAGCTCTTTCTAATGTTTATGTTTTTCTAATAATTTTCTAATTTTCTAATGTTTATGTTTTCTGCTGTGCGATGTCAGTGCACGTTAAAGAACCCCAGGGGGTCGAAATTTCCGGAGTCCTCCACTACGGCGTCTCTCATAGCCTGAGTTGCTTTGGGACGTTAAACCCCACAAACCACCACCACCACCATCTTCTCTGTTTATTTTGGAATATCAGACCGATGTTTCTTTAAGGGGGGAGTAATGTCGCGAACCTTTGGGAGCTCTATTAGTTGTTTTTGTTAACAGCCTCCAGCAAGCCGCCTTATCATTTTGATATTGTAGAGCATGGAACGATTTAGTGCTACTTTGCTTGTCTATGCTCAGTGTCGCTAAACTGGCCTTTATCATTTTCTTTGTAGTGCGAGATGCGCCGAGATTAGTCTAGAATGGCTGCAAAGAAGTACAGCGAAATCCGCGTTGTTCCACACTTTTCCAGTATCACTTGTGGTCTATTAGAAGTTTTTGTGCCGACTTTAAATTGAGCACCACCGCAATCAGCGGACATTCGTAGATCAATAACCGCCGAGCACGCTTGCTGCTATCGCCACCGTCGATTCACTTTGTTCTTTAGCGGGTGTTAGTCAGCCCAATACAGAGTTTAATTAAGTGCTTTACAATCCCTACTGAAAAACCAAAAGTTCTACCGGGCAATAACCTCACAAAATCTCACCGAATCGCATAGACTCTCATACGGTGGACATCATTATCATAAAATATTTCTCATAATTTATGATAATGTGCAAGAAACTATGAGGCCTTATGCAATTATATGCGATTTGTATGTGATTTTTTATGCGAACTGAATGAGATTGTGTGAGAAAATGTGAGGTTATTGCCTCATACAATTTTTTCAGTAGTCTTCTGTAAGAACGAGGTTATAGATAGCTATCATTGTTTCGTGCCCACGCACACTCGCTTGTACAGTACTATGTACGAACTGCATGGCTAACATCAATTTTGTTTCCGACAAGCATTCTGCAGATTTTAACAGGTTTTGATTTTAAGTATGTATCTATTAACCATACCCCTGACGACCACGACCATTACGCAGAGGGAGTGTGGGTAACAGTGGGCTAGAAACTAAGACAGTGCTTAGAGGAATGTTGAATAGCACGCGAATAAAATTTTAGCTTAGGCTTCCAGGAAGTTCATGTTAATTAATGCGCGCGATTTCTGCGAAATGGCGGTTTCATCCTGTTATGGCTGGAGGAAATAATTATTTTCCGAGGACAATGGTCAGAGAGGGAGGACAGCATGCAAGCCCAGCTAGGTACCGGCAACGCAACAGGTCTGCGCGTCCAGTCCCTATGTTCTGACATTCCTAGAATTGCTAATTTTCTTAAAGCGGTGTTTCCATTGAGCAAGTTTATCTGTACAAACTACATTAGCTAACAGCTGCCGCTATGTTAACTTACCATTTTGCAGCGTTTTAAGCGGCGCGTTCTTCTTTCCGATTGCACGCATGAGTGATCGCGTAGAGTTAGCGTGTACCCAATGAATTTAAATATTTCACTCTAATTCAGTTATGGCCTGTGTTTCATCAACTGAACGTTTCATTGTGAAGAAACATTAACCTTTGAATCATGGCAGGCACACAACCTATACAATACGGGGTGGTTGACGTTGCGAGTAAAACAATAATTATTAATAGCTTTTTTAACTGGTGCGTTTCCCTTGGCATAGCATTATGAGTAATGGTGTGCAATAGGCTGAAGGTAAGTTGTCCTGACAGTCAGTGTGGTTAATTATTGTTGAATCATTAGTTTGTTACTTATAATGCTAGGCTTCTGATACAATGTTAGGTTTGTAGCCCATTTGGATGGATGGATGGATGGATGGATGGATGGATGGATGGATGGATGGATGGATGGATGGATGGATGGATGGATGGATGGATGGATGGATGGATGGATGGATGGATGGATGGATGGATGGATGGATGGATGGATGGATGGATGGATGGATGGATAGATGGATGGACGGACGGACGGACGGACGGACGGACGGACGGACGGGTGGGTGGACGGACGGACGGGTGATGGATGGATGGATGGATGGATGGATGGATGGATGGATGGATGGATGGATGGATGGATGGATGGATGGATGGATGGATGGATGGATGGATGGATGGATGGATGGATGGATGGATGGATGGATGGATGGATGGATGGATGGATGGATGGATGGACGGACGGACGGACGGACGGACGGACGGACGGACGGACGGACGGACGGACGGACGGACGGACGGACGGATGGGTGATGGATGGATGGATGGATGGATGGATGGATGGATGGATGGATGGATGGATGGATGGATGGATGGATGGATGGATGGATGGATGGATGGATGGATGGATGGATGGATGGATGGATGGATGGATGGATGGATGGATGGATGGATGGATTGGACGGACGGACGGATGGATGGACGGACGGACGGACGGAGCGTCCCCTTTGAAACGGAGTGGTAGCAGAAGCTATCATGCTCATTTTTCTCCCTATATCTTAATTATTGATTTAGATTGGTTAACTAAACAATTATTCCATTTATTAAATTTTTGTTTCTACATTACCAACATTATGTCACTTCTCTGCTTTTAAGCCACCAATTTTCCAAGGACGGACGGACGGACGGATGGATGGAGCGTCCCCTTTGAAACGGAGTGGTAGCAGTAGCTATCATGCTCATTTTTCTCCCTATATCTTAATTTTTTTATTTAGATTGGTTAACTAAACCATCATTCTATTTATTAAATTTTTGTTTCTACATTACTAACATTATGTTACTTCTCTGGTTTTAAGCCACCAATCTTCCTGTCGTTTTTTGCTAGTTTCCACCGCCGGTTTATTCAACCGGCCACTGGTATCCCTAAACCCCAGAGCTTCAGGAACAGTGACTGCGCCTGCATCAACTTTCGGATGGGTACCATTATATTCAAGTATAATGTGGTCAATTGTTTCACTGGAGTTACCACATACAGCACATGCGTCATCTCCACTGTTAAATTTCTTTTCGTAGCTGCGTGTTCTAAGGCACCCTTATCTAGCTTCAAAACGTAGGGCACTGCCTCTTGAGTTACCAAAGAAATCTTCCTTCCTAATCTGAATTTTCCACTTTCGGTATAATTCCACACTCTGTTTCTTTTCCATCGAAGTTTTCCAATTTTTACCTTCTGTGTTTTTCACCTGTTGCTTAATGCTCTTTATTTCTCCGTCCTTGTGACTAGCATACTTACTAGTTAGTTTCCTAGTTCTTTTCCTCCATTGTGAGTCAACGCTTTTTAAGTACAGGTATTTAAATACTTTAGCTGGCCATCTGTTAGTGTCCAATTTCCTCAGGCGTTCCTCATATAATATTTTACTCTGAGCTTCCCGTACTTCGAAATATGCCCAGCCCATATCTCCCTGTACCGCCTCATTTGTAGTTTAGCCGTGGGCACCTAGTGCTAATCGTCCGGCGGCTCTCTGATTTATTTCTAATGCCAACTGTACCTCTGATTTTAGGCACAAAACCTCATTTCCGAAAGTAAGCCCGGGCACCATAATTCCTTTCCAAATACCCCTAAAAACCTCCTGTTGTATTCCCCGCAATGCCCTATGCTTCATTATCCCGGCATTTCTTCGCCCTTTGGCCTTAAGTGATTGTTCATGCTTTCCAATGTATGCCAATCATTCGTTTACCCATACCCTGAGATATTTATATTGTGCTACTCTTTGTATTTCATGACCTTGTATTTTAAGACCCTGATCAGTTGAGCCGTTGACAATCATATACGATGGATGGATGGATGGAATGGATGGATGGAATATAGGAGCGTCCCCTTTAAACGGGGTGGTAGCAGTAGCTATCATGCTCATTTTTCTCCCTATATCTTAATTATTGATTTAGAATGGTTAACTAAATCATCATTCTATTTATTAAATTTTGTTCCTACATTACTAACATTATGTCACTTCTCTGCTTTTAAGCTACCAATCTTCCAGTCGTTTTTTTGCTAGTTTCCACCGCCGGTTTATTCACCCGGCAACTGTTATCTCTAAACCCCAGAGCTTCAGTAACAGTGATTGCGCCTGCACCAACCTCCGGATGGATACCATTACATTCGAGCACAATATGGTCAATTGTTTCACTGGAGTTTCCACATACTGCACATGCGTCATCTCCATTGTTAAACTTCTTTTTGTAGCTGCGTGTTCTAAGGCACCCTGATCTAGCTTCAAAAAGTAGAGCACTGCCTCTTGAGTTATCAAAGAAATCTTCCTTCCTGATCTGCATTTTCCACTTTCGGTATAATTCCACACTCTGTTTCTTTTCCATCGAATTTATCCAATTTTTACCTTCTGTGTTTTTCACCTGTTGCTTAATGCTCTTTATTTCTCCGTCCTTGTTACTAGTATACTTAATGTTAGTTTCTTAGTTCTTTTCCTCCATAGTGAGTCAACGCTTTTTAGGTACAGGTATTTAAATACTTTAGCTGCCCATCTGTTACTGTCCAATTTCCTCAGGCGTTCGTCATATAATATTTTACTCTGAGCTTCCCGTACTTCGAAAGATGCCCAGCCCATATCTCCCTGTACCGCCTCATTCGTAGTTTTGCCGTGGGCACCTAGTGCTAATCGTCCAACGGATCTCTGATTTGTTTCTAATGTCGACTGTACCTCTGATTTTAGGCACAAAACCGCATTTCCGAAAGTAAGTCTGGGCACCATACGCATACGCCGTCTAGCGCCGCCTAGCGGAGACATTATGATGACGTGATTGACATATACGGTGCATTGTTTCCGATAGATCTCATTACGACAAATCGTTTGGTACCACTCCCGTTTATTTACGGCTGCCGGTTACAGAGTTATGTCCCCCTTCGTAAACGTCCCAAATCAAAATCGGATTCGTTTGAGGGGTTTCGGCGGTCCAGGATTCGGTCGCTAATTTGATATATTAACGGTTTAATTAGTAATTCGAAGTGTTCAATGTGTAGGTTTTATTTAAATGTAATTGTATTTGTATACCACAAACCATAGGGTTATACTTTCGAACTAAATTCGGTATACAACTGTTCCGGGAAATGTGGTTCGTGTGGTAGGCGTCAGGCAGCACCACAAGACACGAGCCGTGGCTCCCGATCGCGCTCACCGACGGTCGATGACCGCGTCACGAGACATTTCCAGGCGTGAATCCCCCTTCCCATCTGACAACTGCAATAATAGTATGGCGGTGCAGTGTGTGGTTTGCTGACTAAATAATGTCACCTTATTCCAATCAATGCTCTGGTCAGACATTTAATAAAAACATAACTTCAATACAATTTGTCATTCAGCAATATCAGTACACGCTGTCAGCAATTCGGAGTGCCACTATTTGATATGTGTGGACTGGAAGTCAACATTTGTGTGTCTTTTTTGTGAGACATGTATTGATTGAATTTACGTAAGTAAACAACTGGAACACATACTTTACACTCATTTTTGTAAGGGAGAAAAGCAGTCTGTCACGTGTCCAGAGGCCTATAGTAAAAGGGGGTAGAGAGAGAGAGTAGAGAGAAAGTCTTCAACTCTACCTCGAGTCCTTTAAAAACTTATGCGCAAATCTACTCCACCTTGGGGGATTCCCCTAAATATTTGACCGTCATTGGAGTACATTGATATCTGGACGGTGGAAGGGAGGTTCTCTGGGAGGGCGATGAGTGTTCGATTAAACAGAGGGCTGAGCACACCACCCTGGGGCACGCCATGGTGGGTAAATACGCTGGAGTAGAGCCACCTCTGTACTGAATAAAAAATGCTTGTCAGATAGCTCTCTATCCCCGCAATCTTCCGACCACCGATGCTCACAGTTTCTAGAGCATCAAAGATGACTTCATGGGCCATGTTGTCGTAGCGCCTTTGACATCCAGAAAAAGTGCCACGGACAGACGTTTCATTCGTTTCTGTTGCTGAGCCGTGGACACGAGGTCAACGTTATTGTCGATAGAAGACCCACCGAGAACCCACCGAAAGCCATCGATTGCTTTAGGATATATATTATAGTGCTCGAGGTTCCACTCAAGGCGCGTCAAAATCATTCTTTCTTTGATCTTTCCCACATAGCCGGCCAAAGCTATTAGCCTGTAGGATGTGAGCTCTAGCGGAGGTTTCTCTGGCTTTAGTAGGAGGGGGCGCAGGCGAACGATGAGCTAGTTGGTCACACATCTCTTGGAAGAAGGCAGCAGAGCAGGTAACACCAACACAAAGCACAAAGGACTACGCACACAACGTAGTCCTTGTGTGCGTGTGTGTGCCTCTTGTGCTTTGTGTTGGTGTTACCTGCTCTGCTGCCTTCTTCCAAGTAATTATCGTGACCTTCTTCACGCGCTCAATTGCGTAATGAACACTTCCGATCAATTGAAGACCTTCTGCTTCGTGATTTAGCAATTCGACTAATATAACTCACCGATACATTTGAGATTAAATATCATACTGAGTTGACAGAAGTATGCATTGTAAATGTTAACTATCAGACACTGCCTCATGCTGTAGTAACGTACGCTTCAGCTTCCTTTTCTTCCGTAAGTAATGCCTTCTCATTTATTATAGATTTATGGGCGAATTATGCGGATTCTTAACAATCTTATCGTTTAGCACCTTGCTCTATTCGATGATGGTGGGCATGTTTTCTCAGCAGCAATGTTGTATGAAAAAGAAATATTAAGCGCAAAAGTGCCGGAGGACAGAAAATCCCAACGTCACCGCGATGGTTCAACTGATCATTTTGTTTTATTGAGTAGCAAACAAAACGCCAGGAAGAGAAAGCGTGATCAAGAGTACTGAGGTGTATCTTAATTCGCTTAATATGGTACCAGGCTGCGTAAAAAAGGACGCATGATCAGCTTCGGTTACTGCCTTGGCGTTCGTCTCTTCTCTGTCCACGTATTTTGCGCTGTTTCCCATTTTAACTTTAGCTGTGAATTCCCCCCCCCCCCCTCAATTACACTTGGTGAATAGCGAGAAGAACTGTACCCGAACCCAAAGCGAACCCGAAAAAAATCTCTTTCGACACCGTGGTTTTAGGGTCCCTTAGCCTGCCTTAGAAAACAGGCATACAGAGATCATATGATTTGCATATTTAAATGACAGTGGGCATCTCGATAAGTTCTACTTTCTACCTTGCATGTTACTAGCATTAATATTTCGTGCACTGAATTTTGTCCGCCCGTTTGTCGGACCATGCATTTTATCATTTCATGTAACATTACTCGACGATGCACCTTAGTAAGCATTTATAGGCTGCATTATGTCCTCCCCGTTATTTATTTTCTTTATTTACCACACCGGAATCCATCCATCTTCCTCTCCCCAATTTCCTTTCCCATGCAGAGAAGCGGGCCAGAGAATTTTAACAACAGATAAATTATGTTTTTTTTTTTTTTCATTAAATGGTTTCTCACTCTCCACCGGCGACCGAAAGGTTCCCTTTGTTAAGAAAGTCGAGAAAGGTAGCGTTAGTATCAGTGTCAAGCGTCGTTCGCTGGGAACCTGTGTAGTCTGTAACTCGATTATTTGGGGAGACATTGTGCTTAATTCGACTTAGAATAAAACTTCTTGAGGACACAAGGATCTGTCAAACTGCTCGTAACTTAAGGGCACTATAACTATATAAATCACGGCAAAAGAGCATGCACCTTAAGAAAGCTATATTAAAAACCAACGCTGGTGCTTTTCCTCATCCTTGCAACGGCGCAGTGCAAGCTAACTACTATAGTTAGCTTGCATTCCCACACTTATTAGGCAACAAATGTGTAGAATCTATACACAACATTTGTACGTATGTTAAGCACCTAGGGATGTAGTGAAAGTCGCGTATTGATAGTTGCAGTCTGCTTACAAAGGGCCCCTGAAATGCTACTGGCGGTAAAATCTTAATGCGAGAAATCCATAGATGTTGTCTTCGTGAGTACTCGAGTGAATCTTGAAAGCTCTAGGTGCAGCCGATAATTTGCATATGAATTTCAAAAACTGCGCTTCACGACTGCTAGCGACCGATTTGGGTGACACATTCACGCTCGAAAACCTCCCCCTGACGTCTTCGGGGCAGCTGCGGGCACGCCCGATCATTAGAGGCTCCCTAGCTACGTCTCCCGCGACACAATAGTGGTGCAGGAGAGATCCAACTTAGGATCTCAGTCTACTCTGTCCCTAGCTACGCGGGTGGGACAGGGTGTATTGGAGCGCCATAGAGACTTGTTTTTCTTGTCTTGCGCGCCGGCATGGACTGAGTTCAGGGGCAGAGGAGGAGCGTCATTTCCGATCACCGATATGATCAGCGCGAATGAAGCTATAGCATTTTTTTTTTCGGTGCAAACACGATTGATGGGATGCACATTGCTTACGTGCGTTTTATAATTTGATTACATAACTCATGTGCCCTTTAACTCCGCACACGTAAGTTCGGTCATGGGCGTATTTCTTCTTTGGTTTAAAGCGTATTTGACATGTTAAAATGTATGTACAGACTGGCCGGCAAAGTGACGCCCGCTTTTAAGCAAATTCACGCATCCAATCGGCTTGCTGCTCTGTTCTATTGAAATTTGGCAGATACTAAATGATGAGGGATGGAGTGACAAACGATTCCAACCAATGGGCGTCGATTATCAATCGTCATTTATGTGTCTCCTAAGTGTTTCGTCTAAGTATTCATGCTAACCTTTTTTTTAAATGAGGCAGCAAACATTTTGTTACACATAATTTATTTTCTGTATCTTATTTCTTCTGTCATTTATTTGTACTTATTTAAATAACAATTTGTCTCCTCTTTTGGCTCTTCTCATACAAGAACGCACTTCTTGTTCTACGGGACAGACGACTGCCGCCGGAGCTTGGTTCTTCGTAGTACTCAGAGCCTCCCGTAGTGCTCTTGGCGGACAACATCTTGTGGCTGCAAGTCGTGCACCGATCGTCGGCCTGCAATGTCCATTCAGTGGTTGCATTAACGTCTCGAACAAGCAAAACAAATCTTGGCGCCAGAGACTCTGAAGTTCAACATTGCATTGAAGAAAATCAAAGATTAAAAAAAAATGGCAAGCATCCATACGATGTGAATCGACAAACTGACATTGCCAATAGTATAACACTAAGTTTCAATTTTATATGGGCCGCCTCTCTGTTTCTTCTGTGAATATGAGTTTACCCACGCTTATTCGATTCTCTGCACCTTTGGCTTCTGATGGCGAAGCCGGATGGCGGAGGCTTCACACGCAGTTTTCGGGGAACGTTCCTCATACTCGTGACGTGGTAAGGTAGTGACGGGAGGGTAATATGCCACAAGTTCGCTACAGAATGGCTTTCAAACTTTCCCACCAGTGCGTTTTAAAATGTCACTAAACGTGCCTCTCAGACGATTGCCGTGCCCAGCCTCATTCCGCTAAAAGGCATTGTGAAGCCTTTAGTTCCACCGAAGATGAACCTGAAACTGCAGTAGAGAACGCCTTTAACGCGCTTCGCCGCATTCCTTTCTAACTAGTGCTCGATAAACACTTTCGTGAACAAAAATCCCCTTGCACCTGTATTTGCACCTGTATCCCTACTTAAAAACGAAAAGTTCTATGGGGCAATAACTTCACACAATCTCATCAAATCACATAGACTCTCATACGGTGTACATCATTATCATAAAATATCTTCCATAATTTATGTTAATGTACAAGAAACTATGAGATCTTACGCAATTATATGCGAATTGTATGTGATTTCTTACGTGAATTGAGTGAGACTATGTGAGAAAATGTGAGTTTACTGCCTCATACAATTTTTTCAGTAGGGATATGCTATTTGCTTCACGCCCGCAATGGTTCGCTACTAGTTAATGGCAGCGATACTAGCCAATGCGTTTTCTGTAGCGGAAAAATATGACTCGCATCTGCATTGACATGGGGCCTATAGTGTAAGTTTTCGTTTTCGGAGTTCGCAGGCTGGTACTGCATCGTATGCGTTTCAGCTACCTGTTGTTCGGAGCAGTATTTTTCACAATAAACTTCGCTTGTTCTTCTTACTCAGGTGTGATAGCCGAAATAGACCGTTATCATTGGCATTGCAAAGTTGCCTGGTTTAGCATTAGTCAAGGGCAGTGTTCAGCAAGCAAATAGAGAGAAAATGAGTTGCTGTACGTCATGAGAAACGTAAGAAGGGAGCCTAGAGCCAGTGACACAAAAGAAAAAACAAGAAATATATCCGATGTTGGTGTATGTGAAGTGACCAAGTAATTGGGGAGATAAATAACTAGAACGTAAAATAAAACAGCCACACGCCGTTGGCGGGATCCAAAGCGCACACATTCGATATACCGTGTCATGTCGATATCAGTATTTCATGTGAAATGGCGTGACGTCAGCCAAAAAGTGGACTAATGTACCGATGTCTGCTACACGCGGGGAAATTAATTCGTCCCTCAAAGATTTTACGCGAAGAAATCTTTTTCTTGTTTTTTACTTGTGCAGCGCTGCCAAGTTGATCAAGACGAAGTGCGTAGTTCCAAAAGAATAGTATCTGTAAACACGGATAGACACATCAAGGAAAATAAAATATCTTGTGTGGTTGACAACTGATTTTCTTTCATATCATGCCTTGCGCAAATTGTACATTTTGTAACATTTTCACGGACCTCTTGTAGTGCATTTGCAGCCCCACAAGATTTCCTTAAGTGAAACCATATAACGCGTCCTGTAAAACTCCGTGGGTGTTATTAATGCGTAATCACTGTATGCCTAGCCTATGTAGGCGAGCTTTGCATGGGCGTGACATTGTCCGAGCTGTAAAAGAGAAACTAGTTAGTGTATCGGAAAAAAAATGGTATACCATCGGATAGAGCGTTACGTAAAGGTGTGCGAGTGACAGAATGACTGATGTGGGTTAATTAGGTAATTAACCCATATCAGTCATTCTGTCGCTCGTAATTAATTCGAGCCAATTAAGTGTTATTTAAGAGCCAAGATGGCCGCCAGCCAACTTCCGTTTTCGGTTCTCAGCTTCCGGTCACGTGTCTCAGTGCAGAAATGCGAAAGCCTGAGCGTTGGTGCTGCACACGGTAGAACGCTCGTTCCTTGTCGAACACAACCAGCGTTCAGTTGAAAGCACCAAAGTTCACCGGCGTTCTATAATTGGGTTACAGGAAATGAAAGGCGCAGTATCTGCCTCTCGCTTAATCTCGCTGACACATCTCGCGGACAGCACAGCAACGCTTAGGCTTACGCATTTCTCCAGTGCAGATTCTGCAGTGATCTCGGAAAAATTTTCCCATTCACGCGTTATCTCACCTTACATCAAAACACAGCCAAGACAGACTCGATTGAGCAGCACTAATAAAATTGCATTTATAGTAGTAGTTTCGGCCAGCATGCTTTGGTATTTTTTCGCTTGTTGTTTTCCCCACAACACCGCGAAGTAAATTCGAATGTTGTGCTGACAAGCACGAACAGGACTAGAGCCTTAATGGCGCACAAATTACTTTTTTTTTAAACACTGTTAGTATAAGAATGATTCAGAGCTTACCCATCAGCGTCAGAGCCCTGTCGATTTCTGTCCTGAATATGTCCAGCATCTTCATTACACCCGACATACCCTAGAAACGAAAAATATATCCGCGCACCCTAAGTGCATCATTCGTGAAAATACACTTAACGAGCGCTGGCATAGTCGAAGTTACCTATTAGCTCCAATCGTCTGTAAATAGGTTTGGTTTGGTTTGTTGGGTTTAACGTCCCAAAGCGACTCGGGCTATGAGAGACGCCGTAGTGGAGAACTCCGGAAATTTCGACTACCTGGGGGTGGTGCACTGACATCGCGCAGCACATGGGCGTCTTGCTTTTAGCCTCGATCGAAAAGCGGCCGAAAACTTCCAGACACAAAAAAAAAAGTAGCAAATAAAAGATTAAAAAAGAAAAACCCCTCAAGCCTAAACGAAGCTTAAACTAATGCTGAAACTTCTTAAAAGGAAGTATATATGCGAGTATATATATGTATAAGCATGCCCCTAATGAATAACTACGTGTTATAAGGAGGGTTCGCTCGAAGATTAGCACATGGTATATTTTTTTGGATTACCGGTTGAAGAAACTTTGCTGTTCCGCTTGTGGGTTGGTGTAGCATTTACAAACTTATTCTTTTGTGGTAGGTATGGCAAATAGCCCTTCATGTACAAACTGCGGGTGCGACGAGACTATAGGCCACATTCTTTGTGAGTGCCCCATATACAGCGAGGAAAGACAGTGTCTATGCCGTGCGCTGGAGCGTCTAGATGGACGCACACTGACTGAAATTAAGATCCTAGGTCCCTGGCCACGGCGATCGTCTGTGGTGAAGGCCTCCCAGGCACTGCTCCGCTTTATGAAAAGCACAAGACTGATCGAAAGGCTATGATTTTTTATGTTACGTGATATGACTGTGACGTGATGTGATGTGACATGTCTGTGATGTGACTGTACTGTCTTCACCCACACTCTCTCACCCACAACTTTTATACCCACCTACCCCTCTCCCCCAGTGCAGGGTAGCAAACCAGTTCATTTACCGGTTAACCTCCCTGCCTTTCCTCATCTTCCTCCTCCTCCTCCTCCTCCTCCTCCTCCTCCTCCTCCTCCTCCTCCTCCTCCTCCTCCTCCTCCTCCTCCCGGTTGTATATCAAAATGTGCGACCCTTATTTTCGTCGACTACCTAAGAATGTGTAAAGGATGTGCATCAGAATGCCGACGCTGCTTTTGCTGTTGAACCAACACGTGAACTCTACAGGCTTCTTAAAAATAAAAGAGACCTGCTTCCTGAAGTTGTTTATGGCGGGTTGGACTTCGCTGTTTTTTATTTTTAGAACACTCGGCTGCCTTTTTCGGTGTTCATATTCCACGAGGCATATTTTGTTTTCTTTTTTTTGTCGGGAAATAAAATTTCTGATGACTGAATTACTGACTTTTTTCAGTGATTTATTGTGAAAGTCCTGCGTGCTAAAGCCTCACATATATCTGCGTTGTATTTAACATCAACAGCCTTTTGCCACTGATTAGAGTGGATGTGGCAGTCTCAGAAACGGTGCATTTAGATGGAATTTACATCGCTATAAAATATAACCCTACTGAAAAGCCAAAAGTTCTACGAGGCAATAACCTCATAAAATCTCATCTAATCGCATAGACTCTAATACGGTGAACGTCATTATCATAAAATATCGTACATAATTTATGATAATGTACAAGAATTTATGAGACCTGGTGAAATTATATGCGACTTGTATGTGAATTTTTATGTGAATTGAGTGAGATTGTGTGTGAAAATGTGAGGCTATTGACTCATACAAGTTTTTCAGTAGGGAAGTACCGCACGTTAAGCGAGAAAGCTGGAAGACACAAAAAAATGAAGGGGTTTAAAGTGAATAAACCTAGTATAACATGTGAAAGCAGTATTGGCGCTGTTTATCTTGCTAGATGGTACGAAAAAGCACTGAACAATTAACCCTACTGAAAACATTGTATGAGGCAATAACCTCACCTTTTCTCACACAATCTCACTCAATTCACATAAGAAATCACATACAAGTCGCATATAATTGCATAGTTTCATATTTTCTTGTACATTATCATGAATTATGTACGATATTTTATGATAAAGATGTGCACCGTATGAGACTCTATGCGATTAAATGAGATTTTATGAAGTTATTGCCCGTAGAACATTTGGTTTTTCAGTATAGGGAAGGGTTGAAGAGGAGCCTCAGTTAACAAGCCGGGTCAATGTTTCAAGAAGGGGGCTTGTCTTCGTCTGGACGAAGACTTGAACTCAACTGCTGTATAGCCATAGATCGAATGCCCGAATACTAACCATTTTGGCTAAAAAACGAGTTTGGTGCACTTCTTTCGACTTTTATCTGTTTATATTGAAAGACCCAAGCCTTATTTGAATGCTGCTACGTGTCACCTATCTCCGTAGCGATTAGGTTATATTTGATTATCTCGCACACTATAAGGGGATCCCGACCATAGTTATAATCGGTGATACCGTTACCGAGCATACTTTCAAAGCACTCATCAAAGAGCCTAGACCGAAAATCGCTTGCACTTCTCGCTAACTTCCTCGCGCAGTAACTTCCTATCTTCTAGGTCCAATAGGGTTTAAGTCTTTTTTTTTCTTTTCTCATGAAAACACCTATTCAAAGCCTATATCCATAACGCCTTGTATACACAGTAAAAGAAATCGCACCCTTTTCGAGTACACCCTCCAGTAAGGGTATTGTGAGGTACTGTTACACACTTTTATTGAGTGCAGCGAGCAGCATTGCACCCATTCTTGGGGGATTACTACATCACTGCACCTTTTTTTTTAGCTTTCTTGAGAGTTTGTGTTCGGGACACGAAATACACCTTAAACGGCGTGATCTGTTTTACAATGTAGAGGGGAGGCATTTGTAGAGTGAGTGTTCTGAATAGCTTTTTGCTACAAAGTGGCTTTCTTTATGAACATGTAAGCGTGTACAAATTACCTATTCCCTAACGCCGCGGTGACGAACATTAGAAATATTTTCCGCGACCGCATAAATTTGTCGAAACAAGTAACGTCTTCTAACGCTGCACTTCATCACGCGTGTAAAATTCACATAAATACTTAAACAAGAGTCATATATTCTCTAGTAAGCATGTAAATTATTGCATGTTTTTCATATAGCGTTTTATGAGTTAAGAACGGCAAAAAAGAAAGAAACCAAGAACATCGATAGAAAAGTTTGCGTGTACAATAATAGAAAACAGTGCATTCCTTCCCTAATGAAAAAATTATATGAGGCAATAACCTCACATTTCCTCACACGATCTCACTCAATTCGCATAAGCAATCACATACAAGTCGCATATAACTGCGTAAGATCTCAAAGTTTCTTGTACATTATCATAAATTATGCGAAATATTTTATGATAATGATGTCCACAGTATGAGAGTCTATGCGATGTGGTGAGATTTTGTGAGGTTATTGCTCCGTAGAACTTTTGGTTTTTCAGTAGGGTTTTTATCACAGGCGTTGTTCTGCAGCACCTCTTCCATAAACGCATGTCTTAACTTCAGACAGTACATACGTTGTAGGCGAGTCCCCATAAAGCAGGTCTACCAACAAATACCGCTCTCGCTCCCAGAGCAAGAGCCTTGATGACGTCAGTTCCGGTGCGTACTCCGCTGTCCAGGTAAACCTCTATGCGTCCTTGCACAGCTGCTACAATTTCCGGCAATGCCTCGATCTGCGGACCCACGAATAAACATCGTTATCATCATCGCCACAATGCGGTTAGTAAAAACACGCGCGCCTCCTCCAGAAACGATCTGAAACATGCACCTGCCCTGCACTATCTGTGACTTGATTAAGGCAGAAAATATGTATACTGAGCTAGGCACTCCATTTGCACGTTCTCCGGTCCCGATCGTCATCATCTCCTCTTGGTACCCAGCCTGACACGCTGTTATCAGTTCAGCCCATTAACGGTTTTATTTGTATCAGTACCATCTTCACTTCAGTTAAAGGAATAACTGATCGGGTTTTGTTACTCAGCACTGCTTCATCCTGTAATGTGTCGCTACACCGATAACTGATATTGTCAAAACTCGATTCGCGTTCTTTATTCAAAGTTGTAGGATGATGAGATGGGCGAGTTGGTAGTGATTCATTTGGACGAAAAAACATCGCAAAGCGTGCTTCCTGTTCCTTTGTCCTTCGTCCCTTCGCGCTGTTTTCCCATCCAAATGAATTATTCAGAGCTGCAACGTTTTCGTTTTTCTTCAAGGTACCGTCATGTATGCGGCTATTTGCAAAGTATAGCGCAGCGTATGTTAGCCGTAAAAAATATATACTTCCTATTTACAGTACTATCCCTACTGAAAAAAACTGTAAGGGGCAATAACCTCACATTTTCTCACACAATCTCACTCAATTCACATAAGAAATCATGTACAAGTCGCATATAATTGCATAAGTTCTCATAGTTTTTTGTACATTATCATAAATTATGTACGATATATTATGATAATGATGTGCACCGTATAAGACTATGCGATTAGATGAGTTTTTATGAGGTTATTGCCCCGTAGAACTTTTGGTTTTTCAGTAGGGTATAACTGATGTGAACCTTCCGAGTCACGAATGACTCTTGAGCGCATCATGTTTTATGTCTCAAGTAACATTACTCGAGGTGTAAGCAGCGTCACGATGGCGCCAACATTTCTCATACTATACTATTTGACTGCCGCTCTGCACCTGGTGCAAGCTGCAACCAGTTATGTACAGCTCTGGACAGCTCCGTTTTTTTTTTCTCAGATGTGGCTTCACGGCATGAAAATTATTCATTTGTGTACAGGCAAAAACGAGAATGTGAGTAGTGCGGACTTTGGAAAAGTTGGCGAAATACTGTTGTAATTAAGAACGAAGCAGACGAGATGAAAACAAAATGTATACCCACAAAACCAAGCTTGACTCGACCACATCCCGTCCGTTTTGTTCTTAAATTTCAGTCAGGCCACTGAAGAGCATTGTTCAATTAGATGAAATGTTTGCTCCGTCAGTTGAAAGAAGTACTTGCTCAGTTGGTAGCGCGCGAAAGTATTAATTACTAATTTGCTTTCCTTGAAACTGCATCGCCGGAACCTTCGTCCACGACTGAACTTTTCGGTAGAAGGCATGCCATCAAGATTTGTGACGCTTCATAAAACTGCAGTCATGTTTGCTTTTTAAAGCCAGATAAAAGAGTCGCAGTCCGTTTCCATTCGTCACCTATAGGAAGTACGCTGTAGATACAGTCATAAGTAGCCCTATCGTTAGACTCGCTGATATGCAATTAAACATGAATAATACTAGCGACCACGCCTGCTTATCTGTGGGAACGATAAGACATTGAACCGACAGAGTATTCAAGATGAACTGTGTGACTACCGTGAGCTGCACAAAGCCTTTGAATGACACGTGGCTTGCGTGTGGCCAACTGAAACGTTAAAACGGTTGTCCCTCGTAATATGCGTTATTCCGGTTGTAAGTTGCGGCTGAGATTGTGGCTGACTACACGCCTCTTGTAGAACAAAGTGCATTCATAAATAGAACAAGGACAGGGAAGACGCAGGGAAAGAGAAAAGTTCCATTTACTTATAACAACTGTTTCTGAATTTATGATGACTTCTTTTTTTACGTATGTTTTTAGCGACATCAAAGAAGAAACCCAAAATATTCAAATATACAATACTTTAAGTACCAGCTTTTATTGTTAAAGATGATTCACAAATGTGAACTACCGCTAGAGGTCAGTTCAGTTCAGTCGTTCAGTCGTGTCCGACTCTTCGTGACCCTATTGACCATGTCACGCCACGCTTTCCGGTCTCTCACTATCTTCCTAACATCACATAACTTCATCTGCAGTGCCTCGAGGATGCCATCTAACCATCGCGTTCGCTGCCTACCCCTTCTCCGTAGGTACTCCGTGGTAAAAGCAGCACAGAATGTTGACAAGTAGAAAAAAAATGAACATGCTAACGATGCTACACATCCGTTAGAAAGAATAATGAACAGACTCTGGAAATATTTTTTTTCACTGTCAGGTTTCAGAATACAATGATCTTGTAACCAAATGCTCCGAAAGGGTTGAACAAAGTTAACACAATGGTCTCCTATTGTAAACTCTCAGTTAGAAAACAATGGCCGACAGGCACGTGGAAAGAATTGAGGACATGAGTAGACACCTGGACAAACGATTTAGTTAAAGCAGTCATAGGAAAAGCAGCATTGGTAGACAAATGACGTAGAAAAAGACATATAACTATGATTTTCTTTATACTGCACGCTGGTAGTATGACGGTGTTGCTCTTCCCAAGCGGATTGTAAGCCAACTCGCCCAGAAAGCACTTTGCTCCGAGAAAGTCTGTGTCATTGAGAGTTATGGATGACTTGAACAAAAGTAAAAGTAGAAGGAGCGAAAAAAAAAAACTGGGACAGAAGAGGAAGACACAAACGACAGGACTGTTGCTGCTCTCCCTCTTCTGTTCCTGCTTTTGCGCTGCTCCTAATTATGCTTAAGGTGATCCATCGACTAGCCCACACCAAGATTTGGCTTGAACAAAGCCTGAAGATATGTTTAGAGAAAAGTGGCCTTCGCCTGCCCAGTTGTTATCGATGGTCTGTTGTTGAAAGTGGTTATGGTGCAGTAACTTGAGACAGCATCCGTAAAAGGCAGTTCACAATACCCTGTGGTACTAAGAAAACGCTTCTCGAATGTTAGTTATGCTTTATTTCATCGTCTTCACCGAAAATTTATTTTCTCATTGTTAAACATTCTCCTGTTATTGAATGCTAACTTTTAGGAGCTTTGAATGCCTCCGATGTGGCAGTTGTGTTTAAAATTAGCTATCATTTAACTTCATGGCAAATTCTGTCTTGATAAGAGCCAATGCTCGATACATCTATTTCGATCTTCTAAGGCTTACTATAATATAATGTAACATTGAGGTCGAGATTACCATTGCGCGTTTTTTATTCTTGAAGCCTAACACGAGTTTTTCGAAACTTGCTCTTAGCCTTTTTGAATTCGGAATATTTTTTTATTTCACTTCGCTAACTGTCAGCACACTTTACAGGCGATAATATGCGCTGCATTTAGGGTCTCTGATAAGGCTGAGCGTGACACCCGTGACGAAGGGAAAGACAGAATAGAACCATTTGTCAGTTGACGCGAGTCTTGTGTACCGGCACGCCTTCTGATTGTGCGGTACTGTTGTTCCCCACGCCTCTCAAATGTAGGCGGACAAGCTCACACTGAGATGTTTCTCCGAAATTAAATGTCCCAACCTGTTGTTTTCCGTGAATGTTCTTTAACATCCCAACCAAGAGTGCAGAGTAGGAGTACTATGGAAAACTAGAAATTTTTGGCATTAACAAGAAAATAATTTGCGATTGAGTATGCACGCAAGGGAAATATACCGCACTGAGTATGGCCGGTGAGACAATACACGGTTTGGTCACACAAAATAAAATACACTTTTTACTATCCTCCCGGCCATCGTTCTGTGGATTTAGCTATAAGGCTAGGAAGGAGGGAAAGAAGACAGTCATTTCTGATTGTGCTGCATCATTGCGGCAAGCAGTTCGGCCAGTAACGCAAAGTAGCATAAATGTTTAGCCAGTTAGTTTACAAAAAAAAAACACAAAATTCTGACAATAAGATAAGATTTTGTTTTGGTACGTACATTCAGGGATTAAGTGAAGTCTGTTTATTGGCTGATACATAAATAATATAAAAAAAATCTACAGTTTTTGCGAATTTATTAATTTTTTTTCAATCTTCTAGGGTCTATTTCAAACGAAAACATTTTTGGCGCAACACTATACAGCCAAGACTACAGGTCATCAAAAATGTTCTCCAAAGACAGGTAATTACCGTGGACGGTGATCCATCTAGCTGCCGACCTCCGTGATTGGACACAAGAATAGCGTTCGCTCCACGGGCTATAGCGATCAGAGCGTCCTCCGCTGCGAATAGCCAGAATGTGCGAGCGATCTCAGGATATCTTTCAGGAAGCGTTTCTTCGCTATGCAATATAGACTTTTAGTTTAGTGCTACCGCTTACCGCTACCGGCTACCGCTACAACTCGAGCGTCTGTACGCATGCGCAGATCACACCAAGGGCGACAGATGGCACCACGTTCCTGACAAGTTCTGGCGGACTGCGCACGCAGGGGCCAATCAGCGCGTGCTGTGCTGACGGCGCGCGGTAGCAGTAGACGGCCGCGGTAAGCGGCAGGAGCAAATTAAATGTCTCTATTTTAGTTCGCCTACCCGTTATTGTGTCGCAGAAAAAAACTGCCGCTCCGTTATTTTGCGCCTTGTAACACAAATGTGAACAACCTTTCTTCGCAAGTCAAATCATCAGGAAAAAATATGTAATCGTGGACAAACTTACGCAGAATATGGATGAGCGATGTCCTCGTATTTATGAGACATTCATAAATATTAAATATTACTGCGAAGTTCACACAAAAAATTATAATCGCAGCTAGGGTTTTCAAATAAAACAAGCATTAAAACTCTCTTTGGCATGGACTTCCGCGTGAATATAAAGATAATGTCTT
Source organism: Amblyomma maculatum (assembly GCF_055883805.1). Lineage (NCBI taxonomy): Eukaryota > Metazoa > Arthropoda > Arachnida > Ixodida > Ixodidae > Amblyomma > Amblyomma maculatum. The sequence continues at coordinate 143,509,532 of NC_139348.1, read as the reverse complement.
TTTATATTATTTTTAAACATTATCAGTTAAAAAGATACATTTCTGCAAATTTAAGCTTGGTAGAATGCCAATGGGAGTCATTTACGAAAAACGTGCTGTGACAACTCAAATTACTCTTTTTGCCGCCGGTAGACGTAGGTATAAAGAATGCACATAAATGTGAGTATGCAACAGAACGATGTCCTCTACGTGATTTTTTTTTCTCCCAATAATAAAATGTTATAGGCTTTGAAAAATTGCCGCCTGGCGTTATTTTAGCTAAAATGTGATAGCGCAATATTTTGGCTAAATATTATCATTTCATCTCGCACGTTTTATGTAGAGATACACAGTTTTGTTATCCATCACGACAACTTTTAGCTAACACAGCATTTCATGTATTATTAAATGCTGTGCCGTATACACTGCTTAAGCATACTTTGCATCAGGATCTAGTTTTACGGTATTTTAGGTTGTCAGACATACAGGTTTTATACCCTACGCTGCCGTGGGCTGCCAGTGCTTAGAGGACAGGGTTTGTAGACTCTCTTTATCTCTGCGTGTGTAAAACAGCTGTTTCGTTTCGCACAACTGTGTACTGCAACGCTATGCAAATTCTATTGCCTGGCATTGGCAACAACGAAAAGATTTTGCTGTTATACCTTAGCACTCTTGGCGGCATTCTTGGGTTCTTCGTGTCACGAGTTTTAGCTGCTTTTATATATGTCTTTAGTAGATTGTCGTATTCATTTAACACGAGTTTTGTTACGTGTTTCATCAGGAATTGGAATACAATTTCCAATTGTTGTTATCGGGGTGAACTATAGCTATCCTTCCTGTTACCTTACGCAAACGACGTTACGCTTAGCGTTTTTTTTTTTTTAATCTGCTGCAACGGAAAGAAACCTGCATCGTTCTGATGAGTCTCAATCGAGGCTAATTGTAGAAAAGTACAATTAGGCACAGGTTCTAATTTGTGCGCACATTAGAGATCCACCTCCAGGTCATGCAAATCAAGAACTTTGCAGCTCACCTGTTATGATTCCCTTGAGAACAATTGGAAGACGCGTAATTCGCTTGAGCCAAGTTACATCATCCCACGTAAGAGACTGATCGAAGAAGTCGTTCGTGTACTTGGTGAGTCCGGAGCCTTTGGTGATGTCGAAGTGGTCGTACATGGAGTTATGAAAATTTGCGATCCTATAAATATGAGAAAGATGGTTGGTTGGTTGGTTGGTTTGTGGGGTTTAACGTCCCAAAGCGACTCAGGCTATGAGAGACGCCGTAGTGGAGGACTCCGGAAATTTCGACCAGCTGGGGTTCTTTAACGTGCACTGACATCGCACAGCACACGGGCGCCTTGCTTTTCGCCTCCATCGAAAAGCTGCCGCCGAGGCCGGGATTCGATCCCGCGTCCTTGGGAACAGTAGTCGAGCGCCGTAACCACTGCGCCACCCCGGCGGGGTAAATATGAGAAAGAGTTGGGATTGTTAGAACAAAAAGGCATTTGGAAAAGAAAAGAAAATCTTCTAACTTAGCGTGCGCCTTCGCTCACCCATTTTCTGATAAATAAGAAGGAAATAGTCTAGCCACCTCTGTGTATATCGATCTATGACAAAGACCTGAGACTTTAGGTATCGCTTTGACAGCATAACTATATAGGAAGGCGTTTGTGCTAAATCATACCTTTAAGTGGCATGTGTGTGCGTGTCTGAGCGAGAGAGAGAGGAGATAAGAAATGCGAGGTGGTTGGCCATACACGAGTCCGTTTGACAGCCCTGCTGGAGGAAAAAAAATATCAAAATGAAAGCTAGATGGCGCCAGGAGAGCAAGGAGTATACTTATGGCGCGTATATATGTCGACCCGCTGAAGGCTTCTGAATCCTGTCAGATCTAGTTAGTGGAGCAACAGCCCAATGACTTCTTTGGAATGGAGGACGCACTTTATGTCGCTGCATTAGAGATCTATTTATGCATTATACCAGGTATATACCAGGTACGACCGAAACGCAGCTTGAATGAAAACAAAGTCTGCATTCCTGAAAGGCTACATACCTGAAAAACGGGCTCGTAAATCCGACGAGGCGAACTCAGGAAAGTATACTTTACAATTCGCGCCAACAGCATAGGCGCGATGTCACGCATCCCAATAAACACAAAACAAATTGCTTCATCAACGCCAAAGAGCGTTGGTGAGCCGATGAGCCGCCATGTTATGACCGGACAGGCGTCTATGAGAGCTCCGCTACTAGTTTAAATATGCTTTATTCCCGCACGTTTTAATGCGGTGTAGCTTAAAACGAGCGTGAAGTACATAGCACGTCGCCTGTAGCACATAAATTGTTTTCTGGTTTGCTGATTTAAGAGCACATTGTTTGTTTTCTAAAATTAAGGACACATGAAGACTAAAGCGTGGGTCTAGTCCTTATGTGCTCCTTTGGTCCTCTCTCTCCTCTTAGGTGTTACGTATTATGAATTAGAATGACACAATTAGGATTGAGATTAATCATCCACATAAAAGGACTGCAGTCAGCTGCAACTTTCTTGCGGCTCAGAAGAAAAGAAAAAAGAAACATCTGGGAGTTTTCCTTGACTCACGTGATTCCCTTGGGTATGTTGAATGCATTGCGGACGTCCACTATTCTCTGTCCCCAGGCGGGCGTGTCCACAGTCAGCACCAGTGCAGCGTAACCAGCGCGTTCTGCTCGCCGGATCAATTCGATGGTGACTGAGCGGTTCTTGAAGACGTACAACTGCAGCCACAGCAGTGCATGTGGCGCTCCCCTCCGGACGTCCTCGATGGATGTCGAGCTCAGCGTGCTCAAGATCATCACCGTGCCGAAGGCTTGCGAAGCTGCGCGGCGTACCGGATCCGTTAGACAGCGCAAAACGTTTGCCATCCTCTGCCATATTTTATATTTTCTTTGCTCACTCTGGTTTTGCTTCGATCGAGTGGAAAGTATTAGGGAGAGCATCGGGAAAAGTAAGGCGAAATGGTACAGGAGTAACTCAAGGCGCTGTTGGGTCAGATTCGAACAGCTGCTGCGCGAAAAGTAGCGTGGACGGAAGGGTACACAAAACGACACGGACGTTGTGTTCTGTGTAGTACAAGACATCCCTGAAGGGTGTGTTCCAGATCGCGTGTGTGCACCACCGTGTTGCAAGCAAAATCTACTAGCGATTCCTAGTCGAAAAAAGTACAGAACTTCGTCAAAAATACGACAAAATATCCTGTAGTTCTGTCGTAACCATCAGACTTTTCTGTAGTTCTGTAGTTTTTCTGTAGTATATTTCTGCTGTCTGTAGTTCTGTGGCACTTTTCTGTTGTAACTACAGACGCTACTGATGTTACTACAGAATGTTCTGTTGTCACAACAGGTTTCCCGTCAAAAACCGCACAGAAATTCTGTAGTTTTTTTCGACTGGGAATTGGTTGCGGATTTAACGTTTAATTTTGTTTTGCATTTGAAGGAAGCCGGAGGCGTCTTACCTCTGGCCGTGCCGATTTCCCCGTCTGGGTGCGCCATCTTCTGCATGGCCGAAGGTGCAATGCCGACCGGCATGGCTACGAGATGTCTTAGCAATGTTGTCGCCAGAACCCTGCGACGTGCTGTGTTTAAGACCCGGTAGCGAAGCCGCAACCTGTCCGAACACAGAAGGAATATACTTAATTGTAAATTTAATTCCTTGGCAAAGGTACAGACAGTCTATGAAGTGGATCAGAATGGACGTTACTACGCATCCATTCTTTGTGGCATAACTTTTAACCGGGTAACTTAGTGCAGAATCCGGAAGACACTGTAGAAAGCCGTTTGCAGCAGCTCGTTATCACCTTGCCATGAATAAAACCATATATTAGTTAATGTGCAAATTACAGTGCAGCCTCCAAATTTTCAGAGAACATTTTAGGCTGTTCTGAGCCACGGGTAGTTCGAGGTACCTGCCCACACGATATGAAGGAGCACTGAACAAGGGTAAAGGGGCCTCAGTTCGCAGGTCGAGTCAACGTTTTGACAAGTGGATTTGTCTTCGTCCACTTGTCCACAAGTATTTTACCGTTGTTGAGTGCTCCTTCATACCGTGTAAACCATCTCCTTCATCTCGTTCTACCTGCCCACACGATAACACACCTCTCTTCCCACATGCACTGGCCTGATTTGGTCCGTCAGACTTTTACACGGACAATTTTATTTTATTTAGTCCTCAAACATGTGTGCCCTTTTTTAATGGTTACGCTACTTTGCCGCTGCGCTCTCATTGATTTACTGGCTCGTGCCAGATGTCCCAGATTTACATCAGACTGCTTTCTTTGGCGGGCATTCAAGGCGCGCACGGCGGAAGGAAAGAATAGACAGGTCGCTTTTTATATGCAGGAGAGCTTGTTGCTAAAACAAGCTAAGTTTCATAACATGCATATAATACGCTTCTGATTGTACGCTTAGATAATACAGCATGAGCCCATCGATTTAGGCTTCCTCGACAATCTCTAGACGCAAGCCCAAAACAAGTCCAGTTCTCCGAGAATCACTAAGGTCGCATATTATAGTGAAAGCTTCTCAAAAAAAAAAGAATATGCGAATAAAATATTTCTGCTGAAAGAAAAATCTCTCCAGCGACCACCGTCCACGGCGTGCATGCAAGAGTGCCGCCAACACCGCGAATAGAAGACGACATGGGGATGATATGCCGCTGTGACTTCAGTGGCCAATGGTTGCCAGATCAGCGAGCTGTTTTCGAAATAATAATAGAAATATTCATTTCAAACAATACCTACTGCACCGATTGTGGTCAAATTTCGAGGAATTATAAGTTCACGCGTGTGAAGTGGAATGCATTCATAAGTTTATGCTCAAATATTAGCTGTCATGACCCCTTTAATAAACACAAATCCCAAATCAAAGTTCCTAAAACCTGCGGTACCTGCACCAGGTAGCATTTTAGGCCCTCTTCCTTTTTAAGTTAATAATTTAGTGCTAACTGATACATTTTGCAGCCTTACTATTTATGCTGACAACTGTATTATGTTTCTAACATGTTTCTCACCGAAAGACATCAGGGAAGTATTTTACCCCATGCAAGCTCAGTTTGTTTTGAAGTTCGAGAATGAGCCCATGTAGCAACCCCCTAGTAAAGGAGTCGATAACAAATTGCGATTTATTTCTTGCACCTGGTAATTGAGTTGAAGCCCCTGATAACTTTATCATTGGTCCATATACCATAAACACAGACAAATGTGTGAAAATACTCGGTGTTGTTTTTTTTTCGAACACGTGCTATGGAACGACCATGTGTTGGCCTCATCTGCCCCAAAGTGCGAAAACCGGTTGAATCCTAAATAAAATAACGCCATTTATTTCCTACAATAACTACAAAAAAAGCTCGTATATAACACCTTTTTTCACTCCCAGCCTAGCTACTGCACCTTGGTCTACTTCACAAAATTTTAACATCTCGCTGCAAAATCAAGCAGTTCGAGCAATTGAAAATGCACTGCTTTATGAACATACTAAAAATCTTCACTGAAACGAAATCATAAAAGCTGATTAAGTTTACAACTATGAACTCATGAGAAATTACTGTATAGAGGTACACGTAAAGCTTGACACTTTTCTCACGCTCGCTTGTCTACACAAACAGGGCCCCGCTTAGCCTTCAACCGACATGTAAAATTTTTTTCTCGCGCACTATGGCAGTGAAAGATTTGCTTATAAACTATCAAGAACATAATGGAATTAAGCAAAAAGGATATCTTACAAATATTTTGGTAAAAAACTTGCCTCAAAAATTGTAGCATAGTCGTCTTATCCTGTCTTATTTTGCTTTTGTATTTCATCGCAAATCTGCGTGTAATATTTATTTTACTCATTGTGTGATATGTAGTGTGTATACTTGCACAATCATGTCATATCTATATTATGCAATTTGTGTGTGGAAGTGTAATATAACTTTTAGTAGAAAAAATTCTTGAACTCCGTTTTACTGTTACCTTGGTGGCTGGAACGTTGCCAAGCTTCTGCTGTGCAGCTTTTTCCCCATCTCCTTTTTTCACTACGTATCCCTTGTTTGGTGGCAATAAAACGTGGGTCGATCATTGATTGATTGATTTTTTGATTAATCGATTCGTTAATGATTGATTAAATGTTTGATTAATTGATTGGTTATTAGGGGTATTTCTCCAAATTGGTAATTATTGACTTTAGACAATACATGTCATTGTCAAATTCGGGCAGCACAATCATAGTGCAACTTATGGCTACTCTGTTTCCATGCTGTTCTTTCTAAGGTTAAATGGAGGTCGAACCTAAGCATGAAGTAGTGCTAGGCCTCTACGCTGAGTAGGGCTGCCGCTCCGAAATACTCTTATCATACCGCTTGAATGCCGCCACGTTCTCCGACAGCGTCTGCTCCTGGTCAGCGCCGCTCTCGTAGTAGTCTCGCACGGACCTGTTCAGCCTGGGAACACCGAGCTGTCTGAGGTCATCCACCGTGACCACGGTGATATTGTTGATGGCATGCCTCCGCGCTGCGAGGAGAACGGACAACCTTCTATGCAGCTTATCCGCCATTGGAAGCTCTAAACTGTCCCACTCCACTCCTTGTGAACGGTGCTTATGCCCTCTTATGCTCCCTCTTCTTGCTCCCTTAAAAGTTGAACTAGATGAGGTGCTTCACTGTCAGGTAAGAGCTAATTGTAATCAGGATGTGCCGATGAAATACCGCGTTGGAATAAAAGAAAAATAGCTATTTTAATTAAACAATACCTTTTAGGAGGCACACAAGAATATAAAAATGATACATGAGTGTCGCCGAAACCGTCATGGTTATGTGCCTTATATGTACAGAGGCGAGCAGAAGAGCCGCCTGTTTCGCTAGCAAAGTCCTGGTTATGTCAAACAAATTTGTGTTTTTTAATGGCCCCGCCGTGGTAGCGCAGGGGTTAAGATGAGCGCGATTAGGAAATATGTTTAAGGGATGGTGGGGAACCCTTCAGCTTCACGATGTGAGAAGTTCTGTTGGCTTCCAACAGAACAAGCAAGTGGACGGACTTGAGAGTACATCCGTGTTTCTTAGCTGCGTCGAGAAAACTGGAGCGCATGCACGTATGCGGTGAAGTTTTGTAAACAACTGGGAAAAATGTGCTGATTGACATTTGAAATGACACAAAGCTTTTGCAGACTGCCGTGAAGACGTCCAGTCCAGCAATGTTCCGGTAGCCATGTCGACAATGGCTACGAAAGCTAATAACGGTTGTGTGTGCGTGTTTTACTGAAAACTAATCAGCGTTTTCAATGTCCGTATGATTGCAGAAGAAGTAGGAATTCTGGGCAATTAAACGTAATAACTTGTGATTAAGACGCACACGTTCAATATCGGCGTCCCTAGCCGTCGCTGACGGGCGCCCGGACCGTTGCTGTACTGTACGTCTGCACACCGTCTGCAAATGCTTTGTTCCATTTGAACGCTCACAGTCAGCAAATTGCATCATTGCCTTGATCATGACGAGATGCTCGGTAGGCGACATCCACACTTCGTTGCAAACCTTCACTGTATTCCGCTATTTTGACGTTTGCTCCAGCTTTTCTCGACGCAGCTAAAAACCGTGAGTGCGCGCTCAAGTCCGTCGGATCGCTTCTCCTGTTCGAAGCCAACTGGCCTCCTCACACTGCGAAGATGAAGTGTCTCCCATCATCCCTCTAAACCGGTTTGCCATCGAGTTCGTGCGTGTTCAACGCCACGAGTAGTCTCAATAGATTCAGAACATCTCCTGTGGAACAAGGTGAAGCTTAGTAGGTATTTGATCATAGCACTGCAGCACCAAGAAGGATAGTAGGACGAAGTACACACAGCAATACTTTGTGGAAAGCTCTGTGAGGAAAGTTGGTACCGCAACACGCTCTGCGCCTCACAGTGCTCCGCTGACGAGTGTGAAGCACGCTTTCACAGGAAGTCCAAGAGTGTACACTCTGAGAGTGTTCACGGAAAAGCAGGATGAGGGCAAAAGAATATAAAGACTAGGCCTCCGAGTACAAGTCGTCCGGATTATTCAAGAAACAAACCTATGATTGGTAAAGCATGTATGGTATTAAAACGTTGATGGAAAATATAAATGTTTCGACAGTGAATTCCTTGCTCGCTCACGTGATTGCATTAAGTGAACAATATACACAGTCATGCCTTACCATGGGTGATATCTTGGTTGTGGAGCGGCAAATATTGAGTAGCACTGCCGTGAAATGCCGTAACGAAGACGACGACTGGCAATAATATGGTCGCCATGAAGACCTGGTTTCCTTATCTTGCCTGCGAAAACGAGGTGATGGTGTGCGCTTCAAAAACCACTGTAAGCCGAACAAATCGGGGCGTGCAAAAGCGACAGTTTCTAGGCAAGTAAACGCTAAAGTTAAGGCAGTAGCTATTTGTTGCCCTTCCCGGCAAAGTGATTTTCTTAATGCTATTCGATACAGAAATTGTAGAGTACCAGCCAGATCGCTTATATGCATGACATGTCTAGAAATAATGTAATATTTCTCACTTGTTTAGTATAAATTTTGCGTTCAGTACTGAGCAAGGATGAGCGCCACAGAGTTTAGTGGTCCCAGGGATTTAAATAAGGCATGCCTCCACTTTTTCTCGAATACCTAAAGCCTTTGTAAAACGTCCGTAGCCGAGCAGGTTTGATTCTTAGGCACACTGGGTGGCTGGTGAGGCTGTGTTGCAAATATCCCAAATGTAAAAACATATATCGTACTGCCTCTTCCAAAGGGAAATATTTCCCCTCCGAAAAAAAATGCTGTAGCCTAAGTACATGGCTTAATGCAGACCCCTTGAGCTCTGAGCTCCTAATGGGGGGTGTATATGAAAGGGGAAAGAAGTTTTCATATACAGCAGTGCCGAGCAAGCCTTAACATCAGATATGTGCTGAGCACAGTATATTGCAAAGAAAATACCCAGGAATAATTCTTAACCGGAAGTTTAGCTCGAGGTTTTTCAAACTTTTCCAGGTTAATTGCAATTAAAAAACCGTCCATAACCAAGCATCGTAGCAGAAGAAGCTTCAACGCATCAAAAACTACACACAAGGGCAATTGCTAGGAGAAGAAAAAAGAATGTGGTAATCCGACTATTACTTCGCCGAAATCTGCTGCCTCCACTTCCCCGTCTCGTGTTCTCTTAACCAGATCGCAGAACAATACTTTCAGCCTCATTGAAGCTCCAACTCATATGTGTCGCAGAGCGAGAAGGTACAGATGGCCCGAGATTTTTAGTAGTAGACAGACTTTAACATTATTCACGTAGCTAAGGCAATATAATGCTGCCATTGTTCCTCGAGCGTGGAGATGCTTGTCTGCTCATAAAGGTACCCGGTTTTTTCTTCTTTTTTTTTTACTAAGGAGTCCTTTGAAAGCTACCTGAATAACTAACGAGAGATAGGAAGCTATTCTAAAAGGTCATCAAGAAGAATTCTACGCGACGTTACACAAATGAACCAATCGTACCGAATGCATAGTTTTATCGCGTGCATGACAAATTAAAACTTTTACCTAGACGCAGTCAGGAATTTATCAAGAAAAAGTGATGGATTAACGGTACCAAACTTCCGAACAAGATACTAATGGATGTAAAAATGATACAGTAATTTCGTAATGCAATTAAAACGTACTATGTCGAAATTAAGGAACCGGCTAAAAATGGACTGCCGAAAACTGTAACGTTTTCGATAAAATCATCGATGTGCCACGGACACTGATGCTTCCTTCGTTTTATTCACTCTTCCTTGGCATATCTCTATCGCTTAATGCTGAAAAAATTCGTCATGGCCTTTGTCATGTTTTATATGCATACCCTACTGAAAAACTTCTACTGGGCAATAATAACCTCACAAAATCCCACCAAATCGCATAGACTCTCATACGGTGAACATCATTATCATAAAATATTTCGCATAATATATGATAATGTACAAGAAACTATGAGATCTAATGCAATTATATGCGATTTGTACGTGATTTCTTATGCGAATTGAGTGAGAAAATGTGAAGTTGTTGCCTCATACAATTTTTTCAGTAGGGTACTTTTTCATTATTCTGTGATATTATTAACACAGCAACTGCTCCTTTCCCTGTCCTAATTTTTTCGCCTGATTAGCATGATTCTCCTTCATATTTGATGTAAACTTTAGCTCTGAGTCTTGCCAACATCCCCTAAATGAGAAGAAAGACGAAGAGAAATAGCGATGGTATTGCCGTAAATTTTCTGATGTTTGTTTCTTCAAACTCAACGGTGGCATCTGACGTACTGGTCGAGAAGCCATCGTATTTATGCTCTGCTTGCGGCCCTACGAAACGTGCTGTGTGCCAATAAAGATGAAGCGCACAAAGCGACAGCGTTTCAACCACATCCTAACACTGTTTTCTATAGGCGCGTAGAAACACAGTTATGTAGATCGCGGCATCTTGATTGGTCCAGGTCGCCGTTATCTTCCGTAGTGCGGGAAAGAGATTGTTAAACAGGGTATAGTATGCTTTCAGCTGCGTAAGCTGGTTTTGTTTATTGTTGCGACAGGTGATTGCCCTGCGTCGTCAGTTACTAAGTTTGGCCTGGAGAAGTAGAGATTCTTTCTCTCGACAGCCGCCCTCTGCAGTACGCTTAGAGGACGCGAAAGAACAGCACACGTTAACACAACGCATAAACATAACAGAGCGCAGGTACAAACAGAACAGGGAGAAACCGCAGAATTACAAAAGAGCATGCGTAAAAAACAGCACGCGTCAGACAGCATACTACGAGAAACAGCACACGAAAACAAAAACAGCAATACAACAAAAAGGCGCTGCGCATTACGGTGCATCACTGCGGAAGCGGGAAATTATCATAGCCATAACGGCAAGAGACAAAGACGACCTCATATGGCAGCGACGTTTTGAGTTAATGTTGTTTTCGTGGAATAATTTAAGAAATAGGGTTGCGAGCTGGGCGAGTCATAGGCTGCTCGTTATGTGGCGGTGGCTTAGTGGGGTTATTACAGTGTCCAGCGAGCCTGACCTGTTCGCTTCGGTCTCAGTTCGAAACTCACTCGAGCGCGTGAAGTTGTTCTTTTCATTTCAGTTCAAGAAGCTGTTGGCCGCTCGAATTGGCAGAGAGACAACAGCTTTTTGGACTGAGAGGAAATCTTGTTACCAGCGCACTAGAAATTATTAATCACCGGTACTCTACAGTGCATGCTATTGCGGCTGTCGCCATCACCACGCTTAGTTCATCGAGGGCGCAGTCCTACCCAATTTTTTTTTTTTAAGAATGGTTTGGTTTGGTTTGTGGGGTTTAACGTCCAAAGCGACTCAGGCTACGAGAGACGCTGTAGTTAAGGACTTGGTGAGACCAAAAGGCAAGGCGTCCTGTACTGTCGATTTCAGTGGACGTTAAAAAAGTCGATTTCATCGTTATTTTTGAAACCCTTAACTACGGCATCTCTCATCGCCTAGGTAGCTTTGGGATGTTACATCATATATAATTCAAAACGGAATGGGGGCTGGGGTGGCTTTTCTTCTCAGCAGTTGTGGGGTTGTACTAGGGGGATAAATACGTTTTCCCCGCTTAGTCCCTGCTGACAGTCAAAACCACCGACCCCACCCAGTGATCGCATGCGCTACCGAGTGGACGCCGACCACTGCGGGCCGTGCTCTTGGAAACAAAAGGACTCCTTTCTCTTTCTTTCTTTCTTTCTCTTCCGTGGAATTTATGCAATTTTTACCTTCTGTGTTTTTCACCCGTTGCTTAATTCTCCATTCCTTCGTCCTTGTGACCAGCATACTTACTGGTTAGTTTCCTAGTTCTTTTCCTCCATTGTGAATGAACGCTTTTTAGATATAGGCATTTAAATACTTTAGCTGCCCACCTGTTACTGTCCAATTTCCTCAGGCGTTCCTCATATAATATTTTACTCTGACTTTCCAGTACTTCAAAAGAACATAACAGTGTAAGAAGATAGCGCCGCTCCGTGGCGGAGGCACGCGTAAATAGGAAAGGGCAGGACGGGAGACTCGGCGCTCACGCACAAGGCACCGTACATTATAGGAGGCGCCACCATCACAAAACAGCTACTCCGTAAAAGCTGCATTTGTTCTTTATCTTTATACTGAAGAGCGGTACAAGTGGTTTGACCTCGACTTCAAGGCTTGTTTCGATTTTCTCAGTAGCATAAATTCTGAGAATTCTATGTGCTGCGTGTCACGCAATCGGGTATTTAATGACAGGCAATAAAAAGTTGCTCTTCAATCTAGCTGCAGGAAACTTTCAACGATCGTACTTCGTTTAATAAAAGCAGCGCTTTATACGAGTTCTTTCAAAGTTATTTGTGCTTGGACGTTTCGAAGATTATTTGGGACACCCTGAATGTTGGAATACCTTTTTCTTTCTTCTTGGGTGCGATGATGAAGTCTATGATTTTGATGCTCTTTCATTTCAGCCATCCACTTACTTAGAAGAGGGCGAATACAGGCTGATTGGTACCACGTTGACGAAACGGATTAAACAGCCTAGTAAAATGGGAGCGACAAGTGAGCGTTGCAAACACACGTGCTGACTGGCAACCAATTAATATATTACAACAAGTGAGACAGCATATAAAAGAAAGAAGACAAGTCAATAACAACTAAAAGGAAACCGCACAACCACACTTTCGGTATGAAATCGCCCATCGTCATTGATTACGATACGCCCATTCTTTTGGGAATAGAGCTGCCGACGGGCTGTTGATGCACGTTTCACTTAGGCTTTGTATATTCTGGGTCTCGGAAATGAGCCTCGAGGTCTCATCTTTTTACCAGCAGATGATAGCGGTCCCTATGAGATTCGCTTCACAATAATCACCCTCTGCGCAATATACGGCTAAATGGTTTCAGCGTGATCGATTCTCTACATCTCTTGCATGTTTAGGTAGTCGATCATTAATGCAGCCTCCCGTCTCACCGATATTAAAACGGCAGCATAACATCGGCATCTTATAAACAACTCCAACGCAACAGGCAGCAAAATTCTTGTGCTTCTTCTGGCAGCAGCCTTTATTTTTCTTTTACTTCCTTCCTAGTTCAAACGTTTTAACAATCCGCTTAATTCATTCCTGGCCGAAAAGCCCAACCTAATGCTTGTTTTGTTTCCATTTCCTTCAGGTTGTGCGAAACTTTATGCATGTATGCGATGAATGCGCCTCTCGTATTTCTCTTCATTGTTAGCAGCCTCGGTGCGGTTGTTTTCTCGCGTTAAAATTGTTTCCCGGACTCCGAAATGTTCGACACAATTTCCCTGAGGTATCCTGTTGTATCTAGCCGAGAACATGCAGAGACTTCACATTCCAATGCAGCAAAAGCAGCCAGAAAGCTACCCACTGCCAAACATACAAGATTTTGCATTGGCCTTACATGGCGCTACCGTATTTTCAAAATAAATAATATTCGAGCGCATCGCCCATTCTTGTAGCAGAAAAATACACCCCTAAAACTGTGTTCAGGATGTCATTTGGATTGTTGGATGTCCTAAGGATGTCATTGGGACTTCATAATACTGCGCAAACCACACAGCGTTTCATCGACTCCGTCGTAAAGTGAGTCCACCTATGTGAATGGTAATAGCCGTAAGCAGTGGAACACCAAGAATTATGGAGATGAAAGAAATAAAAAACTGGAAAAAGGAGTTCAAAAGGGTCAAAATGTTCGGAATGAAAGGCATGCTTCTTGATGTTAAGAAATATTACTGTTATTTATCAATTCAGTACTTGTAATGCATGACAAAAACTGATAAATCGGAAAAACGCGCTTCAAACGGGTCAGAGTCCTCATAATAAAAAACCAATGCTTGATCATGATAATGAAAAAATTTAAGATGCATGACTATTAAATTAAATAATTGAAATAATTAAAAATGAATACTTGAAGAAAGCAAGATTCAAAGGTGCTAAATGCTCAGAATTAAAAGCCAAAGCTTGATGATAATTAAAAATTTATAGTCTGTAACTGATCAAATAAAATTGCCATAAGTAATTAATGAAAATTGTGATAAGTAGTTCAAAGATGTTAAAATGCTCAGGATGAAAGGTCAATGCTCAAGGATACCAAATAAGCAAATTTAGAACGTCTGATTGATGAATAAATAAACTGAAATAATTGAAAAATGAAAAATATTGAAAGTGGACTCAAATGAGTCAAAATGTTCAGAACGAAAAGCTTATGCTTTTGAAGGTAATTTAGAAATTTCAGAGTATATAATTGGTCAATTAAATGAAAATGCGTTAAAAATTGTCAAATTTCTCAGAATGGAAAGGTAATGTTTGCTGGTGCTATGTGCCGGTGTATAAAAATGTAAAATAAGAAATGAAACGTTAAGTAATTTTAAGCATGCAAAATTAAAGAGTGGAAACATAATCAATATGCGTGAAGCGCTATCGCGTCGTATACCCATAAAGGCGGAGCTTCGCGCCTCATTTTTTTTTTTATTATTATTTACAGCCCACCTTTTTCTCTCTGGGTTACGAAGGAAACAACCGAAAACAGGGAGTCTCTATTGGATGTAACGTTGCTCCTGTATCGAGTGACCTTCTTTGGATTAATATCTTCAAACAAAGCTCGATCCCTCAACCGTTGTTAATGAGGTACGTCGTTGATGTTTCAATTTTATATCACACTGATGAAGGTCAGAAAACTACTGCCGAGAGTTCTGACGTGTTCTGTAGTAGACCTCATCATTTTCGAGTGACTGCTTAACTTCCAACCAATAATAGGCTCCGATTTTTAGACCATGCTTGCTGGAGCTATATCTCGCAGTGGTCCAGGAAATGTCTTCTGTCTTCCAATCGGTTTACTGCAAGATTATCAAGCACAGAATCGCAAACGGATGCGTAAAAGTCGTGTTGCAAAGGTCATATGTGCATCAAATAACAGCCAGCTTCCACGAACAGGTGAAAACGCTCTCTGCAGCAGGATACGCAAGACGATTGTGTCTATATATAGTAGCTTTAAAAAGTCCCATTTAGCCGAAGTGGGAATACGAAAAAAAAAAAAAACAAGCGCACCGATGCTGCAAGCAACCAGGAAGAGAAATAAGAAAGGAGCATGTATCGCATATGTGCATAAAGTTTCGCACAAATTGAAAAAAAAAAAAAACTGTAAGCAAATCAGGCATTAGTCTTGCCTTTTCGGCCAGGAATAAACTAAGCAGTCTGTGCGAGAGTGTGAATGAGAGTGTAAGAAAAAAAAAAAGCTATCAGAAGAAGCACAAGAAGTTTTTGCTTGTTGTGTTGGGGTTGTTTATGAGACGCCGTCATCATGAGGCCGTTTTCACATCGGTGAGACGGGGCGCTATGAATTAACGACCGACTATGTGAACATGGAAACTATCTAGAAAAAGATCACGCATAGCCATTTAGGCTACATTCTGCAGAGAGTGAAAATTGTGAAGCGAGTCCCATTGGAACCGCTATCGTCTCCAGCATAAAGACGAGGCTCATTTCCGATGCCTGCAACATACAAAGTCTAAGTGTAAGATGCATCAGGAGCCTGTCAATAGCTCTATTCTCAAAAGATTGCGCATATCTTAATCAGTGACTATTCATGGTTTCTTTCGTGAAGTGTGGCTGTGCTGTTTCTTTTTTTCTTGTTATTTAAACGTCCCGTCTCCTTTATATGCTGCCTGACTTATTTTAATAAATCATTTTATTTTTATTCGGAGCGAGTGTTTATCTCGATCACTTGCGCCTCTTCATAGCGCTGTTTAATCCTTAACCTTGGTTTTGGGAGAAATTTGGAGAATTATCAACGCAAAAGGCAAGAACGCGATATTTGAACCATGTTGCTGTTTCTCAAAACTGCTCTAGTCCTGGCTTCGCTGGCAGAGGTTTTCAAGATTCCTATTCCTGTGAGTAATTTAATATGGAAACTCAGTTTTTGCTCCTGCAGTCGTGTGATGCGAAACGTTAACATATTATAGTGAGGCTACCAAAAGTATTAGAAAATAATTGGCTTCTGCCCGTGCTACTAGGTAGCGTAACGTTAACAGCGTATTTCGCGAGCAATACTCTGTTCCTACTTCTGGAAAACCCAATCTCTCATTTTCTACTTTTGTATGCTTTTTGTTGCGCGCATAATATAATTCGCCCTGTCGATACCCGGTTCTCTCATTTCATAAGGTGTCCGGTCTCAGACCCGTCTACATCATCGCCCACATGGTGAACTCGATTAGCGAGTTAGACCATGCTATGGGAGAAGGAGCCAACTCCATCGAGACCGACGTCACGTTCGACCGAAGTGGCAACGCGACGAAAATGTACCACGGCAGGCCGTGCGACTGCTTCAGGAAGTGCACGAATTACGAACGTGTTCCAGATTTTCTACGCTATGTCAGGAAGACAACTGATCCATGTAAGCAGATAAAGCTACCATCAGGTGAGCAGCGGTTTAGAGGGAAAAAAAAGTGTTTGTGAATTTTAGATACACCACCTAGAAATGCGTGTCTTATCAGCGCAATGATGAGTCATTAAGAAATATTTATTTTTTCACCAGCTGGTCACCAGTAGCACACATCGCTAATTTACTCTCTGGTCGCGTTCGCTCAAAAGAAAACAAAAACGGTTACCAGACACCTTCCAGTTTGCCTGACTCCCTATTCCTAATGAAGCACTCTGCAACTAGGTTGTTTAATTTATTTTAAATTTTTGCCTTTAAATGACTACGAACAAGGTTGACAACTTCTTGGCATAGAGTTTGCATTTCTAGATGAATGGAAAACATGTGAAACCAAACACTGGAACAAATGCGAACAAAAAGCACAGTGGAGGGGTGCGAAATCTTTCGCTGATAAAATAACTGTAATATAATAATAATAAGCCATAATAATAAGCCATAATAATAAGCCATAATAATAAGCTGTACTTTATCTCGCCTCATGAAATATTTCCTTAAAAGCTACTGTCACGTGGCGGTTACAATGCCTAGATCACAAAAGAACACACAGGCGTAGCAGCACTGAAATTAACTCTTTATTCGGCTGACTTGCGCTCTCAAGATAACTGAACAACTCGGCGACTGCGATAGCAGCAAACGGGCTCGCTGGTCGTAGAATTATGAATGCCTGTCGGGCATGTCAACGCTCCATTTAAAGGCAGCAAAGAAACATCTAGATAAAGCCGCAAACGATGACTAGCATAATCTGGAACGTTGTATAGAAACACACACGAGTGGCTGGAATCACCGAGATACATCTTGATGCATCTTGCGCGACGAAGAATATAAGATTAAGCGGCATCTCGCGACAACCAGCGAAATCATACAAATAATACATAAGCGCTAGAATCACAATGATAAGGCCGCATGCCAGCGATTGTCGAAAAAAAAAACAAATGAAAAATTTCAATGGTTCGCGCCACTATGACCTCTCAGGAGCAGTTCGTTCGATCTGAAATATATTTTTGTAACAACAAAGCTTACCAATTGTGCAGTGAATTTCGTGTAATTGTACAGGATGATGTGAATTTGAGAAACCCCCAAATTAAGTTTGTGTGCTATTTGCGCATCTGCATAAGCAGAGTCATGCAGCGATATCACGTTTTTTTCTTTTCTAAGCAGCAAATAAATATAGGAAAATGAAGGGCTCATGCGATAACATCAGAAAGAAGCCAGCGGCCACTGGCTTACAAAATAACGTATATTTTTCTGTCAGTCAAAGAAAAATATAATTTATTCTTGAAGATAATTGATTAGACGAGTGTAGAGAAAAAACCAACCACATGCCACCGGTAGGAATCGAATACATTCATTTTATTTACATTTACATTTATTTTATGTAACCTTGGCTCGTGACAAGTGCGGCGATTTCGTTATTATTTTAATTTAGTGTAAACTTTTATTGAACATCGTGCCTGCTGAATACGTTTTGACAATCGGACCTCAACTAGCCTCTGGCTATTAGTCCAAAAAGTGTTTGTACATTTTTCTGAGACCTCTGAATAAAATAAATGAATGAATGAATCAGTCAATCAATCAATGCATGAAGACGGAATTTCACGTGCGGGGGTCTACCACTGAGCTACAGCAACGAGCGTTCAATCTTGTGATTTCGTGTGTAGTTATATTGCACGTCAATTATTTATACGAGTGTTCACCAGCCCCACCCACCTCCATAGCGGCTCACAGAGTGCATCCTACGTTAACGCTAGTACCATGAAGAACACGATCTAACGGAAAGGTAGAGCGTGCGTTAGACCATTACGCTATTCACGGCATCATAGTTGTCGTAATCGAGACCTCTGCCAGTCTAAACAGGAAACGAATGAAAAGAAAAGAGGGATACATTATGACATACGAAGCAAGCTAACAGGATTAATCGAAGTACACCAAATGGGATTTTTTCTACCTAAAATTTTAATGTCTGGTATTCTTCTTTGTGATCGAATAATTTTTCTATCATGCGTGATTTTTCTTATATCTTTGCAATAGGTTATCTTCGAGAATACAACATTATTTCACACTAACCAATAAAAAATCGCCTTCGCTATCATTGGCCTCAGTGGCTGTTAGCATTCTTCGTGTGCCTCTTAATCAAGTGTGGTTTTAGAAAAACATCATTAGGCGAGTATTAAATTCCCACTGCCACCGTACAGCTTGCTCATCAAGCTACTCGTTTACAGTTTTAACTCTCACTCTGTATGTAGGTTAAACAGCAAGAAATCGGGAAGAACTTTTTTTTTATTCGAAGCACCAGGATTTTTAATCAACGAAGTAGTAAACGCGGATCATCCTGGCTGCCTAGGGCTCTCTAGGTTAATTTATAAACAGGGTAGAAACCAGTAGAATGAAAGAATGTGTCTTTATAACTACTCTCTATGCCGTTATACGGCTCCAAAGAGGCTCCCCTTGATTCTTTCCGAAAGCATAATATAAGAGTGTGCTATTGAATACAATGGGCAAACAGTACTGTTAAGGAAAGACTAATAGTACAAACAAAATTAAGATCGGTAGAGGAATGTAAGCTGAAGATTAATACTTCCTTTTTTTAATTTCTTGGATAATACACAGAATGTACAAAAAGAGTACTCATAAAATTCTTGTTCTCAATGATCTGCTGATTTGATGGCAAAATTTTTGTCGCCCTACATATCTATTTTGTGCTCAAAACTTCAAAAAAAAAAAACTTCCTGAATCAATGGTCATGTTTTAAAGTGCAGTTGTTATGTTCCAGACAGAGGCAAATACAGGAAGAAGCTTCTGTTCCTGTTCCTGGACCTAAAGGTTCAGGATCTTCACGAGAACAAAAAGTACTTGGCGGGTACAGACATTGCGATGCAGCTTTTGCGCAGCCTGTGGCAAGGAGGTAAGATAAGTATGGTGCCGGTGCACTAAAGAAATTGTGCGAACAGGATAGCCGCCATGAACGGCATCACAAGGCCGTTCCTGCCTGCGTCAGGTAGCCAACAAATTAGAAGTTATCGCCACGTAGATGCGTAGATGGTATTTTCTGGAGAAAAAAGCTGCATTACGAAGAAAAAGGAAACTACGCCCATTTATATGCGTCCACCATATTGCGCAGCAGAAAATTAAAAAAAGTAGTGAAAGAGAGGCATCAATGCGCGTCCAGTGGCTTTAGAACTTTTTGAAAGGCTCTCCTTTTGTCAAAATACTAGATAATGAATAGAGCCACCCTAACTTCCTTTCTCCCTTCCTCATCGTGCTTAGATCGCGATTTGGATGATATAGGCTTCTTATTCTTCGCTGTGCCATTTACCTTTTGCGAGAACTCTAGCATCGGATACAACCATTCGAGAGCACTGGGGAACCTGCACGGAAGACGTGCGAAAGCCTGAGCCATGTAGCTACTGTTGCGACGCAAGACGCTTCATTATATTTTTATTTTTGTGTTTTTGCGTTTCAGTTCTTGCTTTTGTTATTTCATTTTATCACTTTTATTTTTATCACCGAAGGGTGCTGGTTTGATTCCTGGCGGGGGTACAATTTTGGCTTCTGAAGTACCAGTTTATGCTTTGATGACGTCACTCATGAGGCAATAAACGCCTTCGCATTAAAACAATCCACGAAAATCTGGTAGCAGTTGAGATGTGCTGCTCCATTTTGCCAGTGGCCTGATTTCAAAATTTTCGGCATTAAGTCCTAGTTTCACTTCCACAAGTGCTGCCTCGAGCTGATCTGGCTGATCACAAATCAACAGCGCTTGCGTGTCCTTGAGACTCCCATCTGAACCTCTGATAAAGTAACTTCGCAGTCGGGAAAAACTACAGAAAAGTTTCTAATGTTACGACAGAATTTCTGCGCGGTTTTTGACGGGAAACCTGTTGTGACAACAGAACATTCTGTAATAAGATTAAAAATTTCTGCAGTTACAACAGAAAAGCGCTACAAAACTACAGACAAGAGAAATATACTACAGAAAAACTACAGAACTACAGAAAACTACTACATAACTACAGAAAAATCTGATGGTTACGACAGAACTACAGGATATTTTGTCGTATTTTTGACACAGTTCTGTAGATTTTTTCGACTGGGTTGTAAAGATAAAACTTGTAACTGTAGAACTTTGACCTAAGCCACGCGGTCTTGAACGAGATGGAGGCTCTCATGCAATTATAGTTGCAAGGAAAACACTTTCAGTTACCACTGGCAGCTCGGGCAGTCAACCGATCAAAGAATTTATTCGCAACGATAGTAAGCAAAGATTCGTGTAAATCGTTACGACAAAACGCGGGCCCACGCAGGAAGTGCATCAATGTCTTGCATAATAAGTCACGCAATTGTTACACGCAGAAATCAAAAGTGGAGGACTTGGAAGTGTACGGTAGTTGCATGTAGAAGTGAGAAGTGTTACACTCAGGCAATTATACTTGTTGCAAACATAGTACCAGGTGATGCATATCGAAGAGCATCATTGGTTTATCACAGAGTCACGTAATGAATATTTCTGAAAAAAAAATTTCTATATCCGCTAATGAAAAATTATGCATCTTTAAGTTAGTAGGTAATTTGCTCCAATCTAAGCCAGCAGAATACACAAATGTTCTATTTACTGTAAGCATTTTTAATAACTTAAAGGTTAAGTCAACAGGTGTAAAATATCATGTCGACCGATCTTGATAAACACAAATTAAAGCACTGGGATGTTATAGTTTAATGTGTGTAAAACCGCACAAGCCAGTCTGTAATCCCTCACACCAAAAACTTAGAATAGGAAAAGTAGCTCTGTTGAAGCTCTTAGTGCAAAATTGCTGACGACTCCAATAATTTATTTACCTTCGTCCACTGATCACAAAAAGAGCTTTCTAAAATGTAGAAGAATATTGCGGGCTAGTACAATTATTTACGGTTTTGTATATATTCTTACGTGGTAAGCAGTCTTCTAAACCATGGAATTATAGGCCGAACAAACGTACTCGGATTTCTCACAGTACTTGTAGCAGTTCTGGCGTGACAAAGTCTGGCGCCATGCTTCCCACGTGTTGGAACACGACTTTAAATCTTTTTTTCTTTTCATGCTTCAATGATTTTTGGTGCTTTCGTGTCGGTTTGCCACGACTGACCCTCCGTGAAGCGCCTCAAGCCGTTCTTTCGAGATGTGTTGAGTGTTGATTCTCGTAAATATTTCATCAGGCACATATGTTGCGATCTTTCTCATTCATATGTTACCGTCCCGTGTACTTTGAGAAAGGGCTTGGTTAGCAGCTATCTGCAATTGTTCATCACTAGCGTTTCCTTTTATATGTTACTAAAGAAGTCGGAATATCTGCAGCATCGTAAATTAACCTATACCTTTCGGTTATGGATATCCTCCTCTTACTCTTATAGCATACTCTCGAGAGTCCAGGGAGCATACAAAGTGATATCAGGAAAGGCGCTTCAGAGAAAAGATGATCTAATTATCTGAAATGTAACTTAAGAAGTTGAGGCAATTGTAGCCTTTTTTTTTTCATTATCCGAATTATCTTTTAAGGTCAGTAAAGAAACTGCTGCATATAAATGGGACCTTAGTGGGAACATTTCTTTCAGATGTCGTTGAAGAAAGTCCACAACATCGAATCGAGATTTTATTGTTCAAGACTTTAACTGGAAAGTTGGTCATCATTATTTTCACGTCTTTAAGAACAAAAAAATTCTGCGTGTACATTACAGCGCGTGACGCTCAGCAGCTCCAAGATGGTTGAGCAGCGGTCAGACAATGCGTCTTTTTCTAAAGCTTAGTTGCATGTAGCAGCGACCCACGTAGATGGACCCTGTCTTATACAGGTGTTTTATCTTACCCAGACTGGTTACTTAGACAGGTGTGTACTTGATGTGTCCGCCACTGAGCGTCATGAGTCAGCGTGATCTCCTTTTGGTCATTAAGTTGGCCCGCCTTACAATGTTCAACGCTCGCACGATACTGCAAATGTTCAAATGAAATTTGCATAGGTGATGCTGTCCACATAGTGGACGAAGGCACTGATTAAAATAAACAGAGAACAAATTAGAGGCAACGAGAAGAGAATAATTATGTTATGGCGCTATGCATTTCAAGCGTGAAGACGACAAACTTGATAGAAAAAGCACGTACATTTGCTCTTTATCCTCGTTCGCTCACACACGAGCGCACAAGAAATGGTTTAAAGTACAAGTGAATGCCTAAGCCGCAGCCTCTTTCGGATTGCTTTTTTAATGCTGTTGGCAGAGCGACGAACGTCTGTTAAGAAACCATATTAGACGTACTACTTTTCAATCAATCTTTCCTATATCATGAGGCTCGAAGGCTTTAAAACCCGAATGAATATTTTGAGCAACCATAGACAGGCTGATTGTCGTATTCTAGGGGTAGTATTGAAGATTCCTCGTTTTTTTCCTGGGTATCTTGATCAAAATGGTGCTTCTTTTCAATGCACCAAGGCCTTAATTGCACTCCTTTCAAGCTCAGTTGAATTGCATAATCTGCAACGTTGTGTGCACCTAGCTTACTGAAACATGCAGTCGCGAGTCACCAAATGATTAGCTCAAAATAACGGGCATCACGTTCCTCCTTACTTTCTTGCCCGTTGGGGTCGATTTCCTCTTGTATGATATCGCGCCTTTGAATTCCCGTTGCAGTCTCTCCTAGGAAGGCAATGAATGTCCTGCTGTCAGTTCCGAGTGTACGAGACAAGGACGTGTTCCAAGGAGCAATCTCTGCCATCCGGCGCCACGCACCCGCCATGCTGAAAAGGATAGGTAATGGTGCAGTCTAGCAGCTTTTGTTTCTTTAATTCTTTACCGCTTTAGCTGCAGACAGCTGCAGTATTTGGAATATTTCCGGCTTTGCAGCACACACTTATCACGGTGTTTTAAAAATAGATTGATTTCAAAATGGTGTAAAATTCAAAAGTAATTTCAAAAACGGCCCTGTCGGTTTAACAGCTGCAGCTTCAAAAATTACTTAAACTTCTAGCATAATCTCTAAAAACAAGTTCTGGTCACCACCAGGGCAAAAAGTGGGCTTTTTATTTCTCTGGGTGTCTGTGCTTCTATCGCGTATGCGTTGGATAAGGAAAGCTAATTGTTTTTTGCAACAGTGCATGCAGTTCTTTGTGAGTACGACGACGGAAGACGCACAGTTCGCCACTCCAGAGGTATCCCGTCGTTCATTTGTCACCTTCACACGACGCTGTTACTAAGAGCTATGCAAGTTAATCCCCTGGAAGATAAACTCATGTTCCTATTAATGCGCAGCACCACTAAATGCAATCAAGGATTTCGCCGATGTCTCTCCGAATACACTCTCCTCCTCTCCCTTGATAAAATTGAACGGCGAAAGAGAAGCTGGTGACGTGCGCGTCACGAGGCTTATTCAAGGAGGCAGCGGAGTGGTCGCACAGATGCAGCCAATGAAAGTGTGGCGTGTATCACAGAGGCGACCGTCGTAGCAGTCACCGTGTAATATTGTACGAGTGCGTGTTACTATGAACTGAGAAGTCGCAAGTCGATCGTGCACCCTGACCTTCGGTCGCTGCGGCCTCACTGTCTTCGCTGCTGTCATCTCAGCATTCACGGACAGCACAAGTACACGCGTGGTGCTCCCTAGACCCTGGTTTCACCTCGCTCGTCGCATTGTAAAGCAGTTCGGGCTCACCATCACGCCTTAACGAGCGCTCGCTTTTAATTAGCTATACTTCATTGTTCTTTAAAGTGTCAAGATGCACATAAAAGTATAAGAGGGCTAAGCAGTGCAAGCGCATCTACATCGATTTTCATTAACTATGCGAATCGGTTGCATATATTTTTTCGGTCACTTATCCCACTTCGCCAGAGGCGTCCTGCATACCTGTCCCCTCGCATGGGACGTCTTGGTTTGTTGCGGTGATATCCGGGTGCATGCTTCTCAACAGCCTTCTGTGTCGAGCATCACCACCGTCGTCATCGGCGTTGCTGGCCGTCAGCGAAAATTTCGGGTGGAGCTATAAAGTACATGAACAAGTAAAAATATTTGAATTCACGCCAAGTTTCTGAGAGAGGTTCCGGTAATCTAATCAGAGTACTTAAGCTGAAAACAATTTCGGTTAATTTGGATAGGGGAGATAATCGAACTCAGGATCCTCGAATTGCGAGACGCTAAAATTAGCCTAACCATTGTACTCTAACCATAGCCCACGGAGGTTTTTCCTTGGTGCACCTGAACGACTCTCTTTTATTGATTACGTGAAAGCGAATGAAGAATTCTAACCATTTCATATCACTCAAATACGTATTGTGCCTGCTCTGTCACAATACGTCACTGTTTTGCCGTGGCGTCTCATCTATGCGGAGTGCTGCAATGTGATTGGCCTTGAAGCGTTGTTGCCCCATCCTCATCACCAGCCTGACTATACCCACTGTAGGGAGAAGGCCTCCCCCATATCCCTCCAATTAACCCGTTCTTGTGCTAGCAGCATTCACTTGACCCCTGCGAACTTATTAACCCCATCCACCCACCTAACTTTCTGCCTTCCCCTGTTACGTTTTCCACCCCTTGGGATCAAATCTGTTACTTTTAGCGACCGTCCGTTATCTTTCTTCGCACTACATGTCCTGCCCGTGCCATTTCTTTTTGCTTTCGACTAAAATGTCATTAACTGGAGTTATTTCTGTGACTCACTCCGCACACTGCCTACCTTAACGCTACACCTACCATTCTCCGTTCCATCGTTGTTGCCACGGCTGTCTGCAAACTAAGGGCGACCCTTCAGATGACGGCACTAAATGTACCCCCATTTCCTTCTCACCTGTAGGCCTTCCGCAAGCATGAACCGAAGAACCGAAGTGGGATCGCCGGCGCGCTTAGTTGGTGCTACAACTAGAGCACTTTACGCTTGGGGTGGGGCTGCCCATTAAGGCACCCTGTACGCTATCTATCGGCGAAACGCGTACGCCTCACTTGGACACGGAGCGGTGAAGCATCTTCCTGGGGCCATCTCTCGGCTCAGCACGAATGATCGCCTATACGAAAGTTCGCCTGATGGGACTAGTAATGATTCCGCTTTAAAAACGCACATTCCGCGAACGCTCCGTGTAAATTTGAGTTAAGATGGACTTAGTGAAAGCGCGATGCGAACAGTGTACGTACCTGGTAACGCCACTGTTTTACATCTAAGGACAAGGGATGTTTCTACCAAGTTTTCTTTCAGCGCCCCTCATAATAACCAGTGTGGCCACCTTATTCGCTGGTCATCCGCCAAGTTCCATACATGTCCAGGGCTGCGCATGACTAGCACCTGCCCCAAAAAATTCCAGGGGGCACTGTTGACCACTAAAGTGCGATGAGGCGAAAGCCTCTGTCGCTCGGTGGTCGGAAGTCCTCAACTACGGCACCTCTTTCTCTCTGTTTTCACTCCCACCATCGCGATAGCGTAAGCTACCAGCCAACATATGAAGCCCCGCTTTAACCGAACCGTATCAACGTGCCTGCGTGGCCTAGGGATAACGTGAAGGCAAGGGTCTTTGCAGGCTGATTCTGATACCACCCTCATATGAAAGGAGAGGACCCAAATTGGCAGCTCCTGCCAAAGGTAATGTCAGGAGGCCCTACGTCCAATTAGTGCTAGGCCATGTCGGCTGCAAGCTACCGCCTCCCACGTAACGAAAACGTTACGGACACGATCGGCGAGCATGAGCCATTAGAGGCTATCACCTTAATACGTGGAAAAGCTTATGTAAGGGGAAAGGAACATCGAGGTACAACGCTGATGCCCTGTTAGGTCCATGCGGGCGCACTGTGTACGCGCTCACTCGGCGCGGATAGCAGTGAAGTCATTGCCTGTCAAAAACGAAATGTATGTTTCACGCCACCCAGCATGTTTTAAGAGCGTAAGCTCTTACTTCTTCGTTCGCCCATTTCCTGTCCGTCCGTTTGTCGGATACACCATGCATGATCAAATTGCCGCAACATTTTAGTCATATGGTGCATTCGTCTGAGGCGCACTCCCACCACGCCAGCGCGCAAGGACCGGCAAGCACGGCACGAGTAGGCCGTCCCTGTGTGCTCCCGCGGAACGCGTGAGAGACTCGCACAGTGCCGTCGGTCTTTATCTGTTCTGTATATCCTCCGAGACCCTTGACTGCCTCGGAGGTCACCCTACATTCACACAAATGGTGTGTGTAGCGAGTGTTAACGAGCGACGCCGGAGAATGCGTGTGAAATGTTGAGATTATGGTGGCGTAGGTTTGTCACGCACTACAACGTTTCACTTACCTGTATCCATTGCGCATTGTACAATGCGCACATTGTAGACTTTCAGCTACGCACGGGTCATCAGCCGGTGGTTGAGTAATAGTAGCGTGCTCTGCAGTTGCTAATATGTTCATCAAATGATGCCTACTTGAGATGTTGTGTCTTTTTCTTTTCGTCGAAGCTTGCTATCGGTCGATGTAGAGTGAATATGGTGCCGCACACTCGTGTCATGCTCGCCCCAGCCGAACGTAAGGCACTTCACGAGAGGACCAGCCGAACGTGTGACAGCGCACGAGTGCGCATGAAAACTACACGATTGCCGTCAGGCGAGTAGAGCATAAGTGCCGCCATTGTAGACAGGTGATCACTCACGTATAAGGTTGTGATGTTATCACGCAGTTTGATTATGTATATCACACTACTAGGGTAACCATGGTGTGACCTCATTACGTAAAAAATGCAGCCGCCTTGGGTACCTATGTTGTGACGTACTCAAGTATGTCACATGAATAGGGAAGCCATGTTGTGATGTCATTACGTAACTAGGTAGTCGCCATTGGTAGCTGTGTTCTGACGTCATGTATCTTGGTTGTGTATACCACATGACTGGGTGGCCATGCTGTGACGTCACAACAGGTCCCCCTCAAGAGCGCCCGGCCGCCGGGCCAGTAGTTACTCCCTACGCTGTCATTCCGCTATATTGTCACGTATTGGTGACAATGCCGTTGGAGACAAATGAGGAGGCTTGAAATTCACTGGAATAAACTCTTTAGTGGGCTGACTTGCGCCCGCAAAACAACTTAGCGATTCGGCGGCGGCGATAACAGCCAACGTGCTCGCTCGTCGTCGAACAAAGAATACACGCCGCACCCGTCAACGCTCAATTTAAATGCGGGGCAGAAACATTCAGATAAAGCCGCAAATAGTGACTAATGCTACCTTGAACATTGCAGAGACATATACGAGTGGCCGGAATCTCTGAGACACAACTCGGCGCGTCTTTCACGCCGAGGTCACTGCGAACACGTCGGGTAGAGGCCGCAGTAGCGGCTGCAGATCGAAGAGCCCACAGCCGCCTCGATGTCGAGTGCCATGGCGGCGCCGACGGACGCCCAAAGCGGGCCAAGCGCTGCACCTCTGAATCCCAATGGCATCCACAAAATCCTCGCTGCCGATGGCCACGTCATTCGGAGGTGTCCGCGGGTGGCAGCGACTGCACAGCCAGCCGCTCAACGACTGCGACAAGGTCCTGTATGTTTTCCAGAGCTCTTGACGGTGGACCCGAAGGCGGTGGTACTGCACACGGGGGTGACCTGAGGCAAATGGTCGGCGAGCACGCCAGCACAGCACAGCGTGACAGCCTATAGCTGGTCGGACGGCATATTCTGCAATAGTTTGGTCGCGTGGTCTCAGTTTGGAGATGAGCACCCAGGTCTTCGTTTTCTATTTCCAGCCTCTCGGCGCCGAAATGCCTAGCTGGAAAACATCCTACGATACAGTGCCGTCAAACGTAGGTAGATCCACAAGTCTCGGTAAATACTGCGGTGAGGAAGTACCTGCGCCTAGCACATCGTTAGCAAGTGTGACCGCAAGGCCAGAGACAGCATATCCGGAGACAGCAGCAGCGGTGATGCCCAAAGACAACGGACCTACTGTGTTCAGGTCTGTTGGTATACTTGGTGACGGACGTTGCGCCAGAAAGCTTCCACTTCCGCAGCCAGTCGGGCCTCCCCTGCATCTAGATGCTCGGTAGGACCGAACCCCTCCGAGTACCTAGGCCTAGCCTCAAGGCTTAGGAGTCATCAGCTAGTGGTGAACGCCGGTTGTTCGTCACGTCGGGACGTCGGGACGTTGGCTATGGGAGCGGGTGTGTGGCATCACCCAACCGCTACCACACTCACCAAATTTAACGGTGTGGGATGGATGCCACTAAGGACATAGGCACGGACACACCACCGACCCAACCGTCCTTCTCTCCTTTCTCTTCCTATCGCGCCGCGCGCTCGCACAGCGCTTTCTCGTCTTGCACACCGTAAAAATATATGCTGGCCAGACGAGTCTATCCCTGCTGTCAAAATTGTAGCCCACCCGTTTAGCGCAGAGGGTTTGGAGTAATCATCGACGATTCGGTTTGATATGGAGCACAGAATTACTTGTCGGATTCGCACAATGACCGTTAGTCCTCGAAAATGCAGTGTGATGGTCGAACAAGTGGTCGCAAAGGAACGGTACTTCGTGGCAGAGTTACACCACTACGTCGCCTTGAAGAAATTGAAGCAAAACGTAAAAATTGCGTTTAGTCATTAAAATGTAAAAAAAAATGTTTGAATAAACATGAAAAAAATTGTATGAGGTAAGAACCTCACATTTTCTCACACAATCTCCATGAATTCGAATACAAATTAACATACATGTCGTATATAATTACTTAAGATCTCATAGTTTCTTGCACGTTATCATAAATTATGGAAGATATTTTATGATAATGATGTGCGCTGTAAGAGATTCTATGCGATTTGATGAGATTGTGTGAGGTTATTGGCCCTTACAACTTTTGGTTTTTCGGTAGACTGCCAAATATGAAAAAAAGAAAGAGAATTGCCGATTCTCTTCAATAGAACACCTACAAAGGTGGTGGTAAAGTTTTATTGTGAACTGATTTCAGTTCATTTATTTATTATTTATACGAGCCTACAATGCGTAGTGTGAGGCAGTATTCAATGATACTACGTGAAGAACGGCGGACGTAGTTCACATTTTAAATGAGGAAATTTTATATTTTTCAATGTTTTCAAGATGTCTATTTATTTGCGTCCATCCGCGGTGGCGCAGTGGTTATAAAACGCTCGACTGATGTTCCCACAGATGCAGGATGGAGTCCCAGCCACGGCAGCTATTTTCGATGGCGGCGAAAAACTAAGCGCGCGTGTGCGATGTCAGCGTACGTTAAAGAACCCCTGGTGGTCGAAATTTCCGGACCGCTCCACTACGGCGTCTCTCATAGCCTAAGTCGAATAGGCACATTAAACCCCATAAGCCAAATCAATCATTCGCAGTGAAAAAAATGCGCAAAAAGGGAAGCAGTGCATAGCTTATTTTTTTAATGCTTAAACGTTTCTCAAAGTAGCTGTCTTTATGACAGCAAAAAATGAAATGTAATGGGGCCGTGACAGTAGTGGCTGACTGTACTCTGTTGTACA
Organism: Amblyomma maculatum; assembly: GCF_055883805.1. NCBI lineage: Eukaryota > Metazoa > Arthropoda > Arachnida > Ixodida > Ixodidae > Amblyomma > Amblyomma maculatum. The sequence goes on along the minus strand of NC_139348.1, from coordinate 143,479,656 downwards.
ACTTGCTCAGGTAAACTTTCTGAAGTGAACGCTCAAACACTCCTCGCATCGTAATGTTCACGATGTAAATTTGCGTCTCTTATCAGCTTTGGATCATTTTGTAGTGATTGTGTTCTTTACCGCACTGCACTGTGAATATCATAGCGTCTTGCGTTAATCGAAGTATTTTACGCTTTTCTTGGTTAATACCTCGCGCCTGGGGACTAAGAATTGTGAATACGCCATAGTTACGTATTTGAGAGCTTGTAAGTGATCTCCAAATTATCTGCCTTGTGGTGCTCTCAATTTCAGGATTCGACGTCAGCAACAACGACAAGCTGGAAAACATTCGTAGACTTTATCAGGAGCTCGGCATATCCAGGCACCGGTGGCAGGGAGACGGCATCTCCAACTGCGTGTCGTTCCTTCGCCCAGATGGCAGGATGCGTGCCGTCATCTCTAACAGAGACTCCAGAAGAGCCGATCACTACGTTGACAAGGCTTACCAGTGGACCATAGATACATCGAGGCAGCTGCGACGATCACTCAGGTGGGCAGTATGAGCATGGCTGTCAAGTTTTATAACCGGTTCTGATGTTCCTAATTCTGAAGGGCCATGGATGCCACCCAAGTGTAGCGTAAGGGGCTAAAACGATGCGGGGGTCAGGACCGCGTATACATCAGACGAGTTGAACGAAGGTAAACACACTCTGGACGTTATCCACCACAAAGCTACTGAACAAGGCGCTGACGACCGTCCCAACAAATTTTTTGCATGATGTAGCACTCCTTGTTCCCCCGAACCCTAATGCAATTCTGACGCAATAGAGAGCTTTAGTGTAGTACGATCCGAAATCCGCTACCGCGAGCCGCCAGCGCGTAAACGCGCGGATTGGTCCATACGCGGCACGTGTGCAGACTTCCGGCATGTGGCGCCATATAGCGCCGTCAGTGTGATCTGGGCACGCGCGCAATGTTACGCACAGTGGCGGATCGCGCTATACTCTGAAGCTATCTAATATAGCCTAGCAGAGGGGTTTAAAACTGCCACAAAGCTGCTAAATGGCAGTGTACCTAAACTATACTGGTGATTTTACTATTGCTATAGTCAGCTTTTAATGCATTTTCCTTTTATCATTTCACCTGTTCCAGGAGGGGTATAGACGGCATCATTACAAACAAACCTCGACGCATGGCCAGCATTCTGACGGAAAGGGAGTTCAAGCGCAAACTTCGGCTAGCCAACATTCATGACAGCCCCTGGACTCGTGGTCAAATTTCTCCAAAAAGCCACCACGTCGTAGAAATGGACATTCTTGGACATTAGCAAAATTTGCCACCGGCGCAACCTCAGCCTTTGAGCCGCTTAAGTCTGCAGCTAAGAGCAAAAATTAAGACTCTAAGGGTTGACAGGTGCAGAGTATCTTTGAGACGCCTAATCAAAACAATACGCTAGTGCCATCCGAAATGTAGCATCCCATAACTGGGCTCTGTGGACTGGAAAAGGGGTAAAGCTCCCCATATTGGAAACCACAAAGAAGCAGGGAGGCGGCCTAATCGTGCAAAGAAGGATCTTATGCATGAGTAACGTCACAACGTGTTAACACGAATTAAATATGTCATGCCACTTCGACCGCGTGTTTGTTTTATACGCGTATGATACTTATAATCCGCAATGGTCGATGCAGGGTATGCTCGTCCTCTTGAATACAGTGACACAAAAAGTAAAAATAACAAGAATTTACGCCACAGCATGCTACTAGTTTAATAGTGAATGTTGCGACGAAAGGCCCTGCGAAATGAAAAGCCTGACAAGATAGAGTTGCGACAGATCCATCGGCTTCTCGTTCGTAAATATTGTAATATATAATAATAATAATAATTGGTTCACAGGGAGGGAAAGGCGCAGTATCTGTCACACTTGCTGTGTGGACACCTGAACCGCGCCGTAAGCGAAGGGATGAAGGTGGGAGTGAAAGTGGAAAGAGAGAAAGGGGAGCCGTAGTGGAGGGCTACGGAGTAATTTCGACCACCTGGGGATCTTTAACGTGCGCTGACATCGCACAGCACACGGACGCCACTTCGTTTCGCCTCCATCGAAACGCAGCCGCCGTGGTCGGGTTCGAACCCGAGAACTCCGGACAGTGGTCGGGCGTCTTATCACTGCACCACCCCGGCGGGGCCATAAATATTGTCCCATGGACACGTTGGAGAGTCTACCATACCGATGTGCGTGTGAACAGTGCGGCTGTGGGGAACAACTGGGCCCATAAATATTGTCCCATGGACACGTTGGAGAGTCTACCATACTGATGTGCGTGTGAGCAGTGCGGCTGTGGGGAACAACTGGGCCCATATTTTTTGACTTCCCTCGGTTTGAACGAGAGCGGGCCCTCCTGGCTGCTAAACTCTACCGCTGGGATACTCGTCAGCTCTTACATAAGAAAACATACTGGGGCTTTGCACAAAACCTTATTACGGGCGATTTCAACAGACCCCAAGAGAGACCCGACGTTTCTTCCAGCCGCCGAAGAATGATTTCAACTGGAGTTGAGCAAACTACAACCACTAATACCACGACTAATACCACGCAGTCCTCCACTACGGCGTCTCTCCATAGCATGAGTTGCTTTGGGACGTTAAACCCCACAAACCAAACCAATCAAGTCGTTGCGTAAGCCGTGTGCCTTACTTTCAAGCGCAACCTAAGCACTGCCAGTGGTATCTAGCTCTCGCTACCCTAACATTTTTAACCAGCGCTAAACCACAGCCAATTTTTTCGCCTTTATCTGGAAGTTTCTGCGCCGACTTTAAATTGCGCCCTGGCGAGAGCAACGGGCCTTCTTACTTCAACGACCGACGAGCGCGCTTCTTGTCACACTAACGCCAAATTGTTTTTTTCTTTTGCGGGCGCAAATCAGCCCAATAACGAATTTATTTCAGTGAAATCCCAATCTCTTCGATTGCTGCCTGCGGCTTTGTCGCAACCACGTGACAATTTTTCACCGTGGACACCTAAACCGCATAGCAACACTTTTTTCTATGGCTCCTTAAAGGCCAAACGAAGGTCAAATAGCAATGTACACTCACCTTAGCCAACACCACCTATGCGGTACTGCCTTGGCCCAAGGTGGCGTAGTGAAGCTTAGCTTCAAAAGATGCGCGTCGCAGCAGCCCTCGTACGCTAGCGAAGCAGCGGTGGGTGCAATGACATGCACAACAGATACCAGAACACCGGTGGCAAATGAGCCTCCGCTGCAAAGCCAAAGGCCCCTGACGCAATGACCTTGTCAGCCACTAGGGATTTTTCCCAACTGTCATCTACGGCGGTGGCGGCTTTTCAGCAGTCTTCGCATAAGAGGTCGTCTAAACTTTCCGAATTCAGCAGCCAACTAACCCAATCAAGAACCTTGGCTACCTTGGCGATTGGCTAAATGTCGATTGAAGAGTGAAATTTTGATAACGCGTTTGGGTTCTTTTTCCGCACTCTTGCACATGCTAATTCGTCAAAATCACGACATCGCATTGTCTAGGTCCTCCTTTAACACGCTTGAACCAATTATATATTGTACACATGTTTCCTGCTGAATTAAAAACATGTTTTTGGTAGGGAACGACGTTCCCTAAAAACACCACTGCTTTCACTGCAACGAACAAATCTCAACTGTTGTTAAAATATTTAGATCGCAACCAGTTTTTGCAGCGTTTTCTGACATACCAATGGGTTCCTCTAACAGAAGGGTCTGAGGTTGGGTTGTAACACTGTTCTGTCTTTGATCATGTTGTATTGGTCATTTATCGCCGCGCATGTGTATGTCTAATGTCGAATAAAACTTTTTTTTTCTTAACAAAGTCGTTCTGCTTAGTTCAAAATGGAAGGACGTTCGCAGTTGCATGCTGCCCGATGCGGTGAAAGATCTCCGCTTGCTCATCGCGTGGGGAGTCCTTCTTCTAAAGACCACCTGAGAAGCTAGGGGGTTGTACAGGATGACAGATGTGTCCACTGCGGCCAGCCAGAGAGGAGCCAGCACGTGCTGTAAGAATGCGTAGTGGCGCGCACGCTCCCCCACCTTGCTGCGTGGGCACTCTCCGTTCTTGTTGTGGCTGTAGAAAGAAGGAAAAGAAAATGCACGGGCCTGCTACTGGCTCTGTAGCTGAGCCACCTCCGCTGCCTCGTGCGGACAGAAGAGAGATTGATTTATAGGAAGGGAAAGGCGCGGTAACTGTCTCACTCGTTTTCTGCGGACACCACAACCGCGCCGTAAGGGAAGGGAGGAAGGTCGGAGTGAAACTGGAAAGGGAGAAAAAAGGGAACGTAGTGGAGGGCTACGGAGTAGTTTCGACCACCTGGGGATCTTTAACGTGCGCTGACATCGCACAGCACACGGACGCCTCTTCGTTTCGCCGCCATCGAAACGCAGCCGCCGAGGTCGGGTTCGAACCCGGATACTCCGGCACAGTAGTCGGGCGTCTTACCACTGCACCACCCCGGCGGGGCGGAGAAAAAAAAGAGGGAGATAAAGACGCGCGCCGCAACAGCCGTCGTCCACCACCTAAGCGGTGGCGGTTGCAATGACGGCCTGCAACAGATAAAAATTCGGTGGCTGGCTTTCTCCCATCGCAAGCGGCGTTGACCTATCGCCCCAGCCCCGTAGGGCCAGAAACTGCCACCCTTCACCACCTCCGGGCACTCTCCGTGCCCTTGTCGAGAATAGCCACACCACGGGCAGCATTTGAGCGGATCCTGAAGTTCACGATCGCTCTTGTTCTTTGGGAGAACCGGAGCGTTGCTATACAGGTATAGACACCGCTTCGGTTCATTCAACCCCTCATGACCAAGCTAGCAGTGTTAATGTGGTGCTTTCTTGGTGCACAGCTTATTGTTCTGTGTAAGGATGCCTTTCTTAGGCGGTGGTCAACGCGCCACATACATTTTACGCTGGAGAGAGTGGCCTTAGAATGGACCGCATGGTAGATAAACTGTCGCATCCAGGTAGGAAAACTCGCTATTCCACAGTAACATACGCGTCCTAGGCGGACTGGGCGTACTTTAAATGTATGTCGAGGCGATTGTGACATTGCTCTAGTTCGAGTGTGTTTGCTGGCCTGTGTGTACTGCTGGGAGCATGGAATCCCGGCAAGGCGCTGGTGGATCATCTATGAAGATTGTACCAGGTTTTCATTTTTATTTCGAAAGCAATACTACTGTTACTACTTTCACTTTCAAGCCTTTGCGGTGCGACGGCGGTGCACATGAAATGACCTTTCGTATGACCTTTGTGTGACGTCACGCCTCAAAGCTGGGCGACCAACTCGCGCCGTCCGTGAGAGACGGCGGTGCGCATGAACGGCGGCCTAACTCCCGCTCTCTCCGCCAGGAGCGCCACAGGTGTTATGACGTCACGCCTCTAAACTGGGCGACCAACTCACGCCCTCCGTGAGAGACAGCGGTGCGCATGAACGGCAGCCTAACTCCCGCTCTCTCCGCCAGGAGCGCCACAGGTGTTGTGACGTTATACAGCTGTATAAAGCGGCGACCGACTCGCGCCGTCCGTGAGAGACGGCGGTGCGCATGACTACGATGCCGCCTACTGCTAAGGATGCTTTCGCAACCTACCGGGCTTAACCAAGCTAAGCCTCTGCCAATTCTTTTTTCTTTTTTGCGAGCTCTGAAATTCCTGGCTTGTTTCATTGAACTGACTGCACCGCATTCGCCCGTATTAAGGCAAAAGCCTTTAATGTCTCATCGTTGTCGACAGGAGTTATAAAGGCTGCCAGCAGAGGTATCACGCTTTCGAGAGCGAGAGTCGAAAAAAACTCAGTGGAGCTGTAGTTAAGCCTAGAAGATTACAAAAGCAAGATAGGCGAAGTGACTCCAATGGAAGACGACAGGGTGCCCCGATACGCGCACCCTCGCGGGAGGGGGGCGCGCGCATAGGGGCACCCTACCACTCGTTAGACCACAACGCACCTAGTGGGAGAAGCGCGAAACGCAAGGCGTAACTACCGGACCACGCTACACTGAAGAGCCGACTTGGTAGCCCAGCTATGTTGTTGTTGTTGTTGTTACGAACTTTATTTTTCCACCGATGTAGGAGGCCCCCTACTCCCCGCCCCCGGCACGCAGGCCTATGGGACGGAGGCCGGGGCCTCCGCGACTAAAGACAGGCGAAGTGACAGTGTTTCTTCGCGGCTTCAGCCGCCAGGCGGACAGCTTGCTGCTGGTTGGCGGGGGACTCGCTCCGCAGTAGCAGTTCCCAGGCTTCTCTACTGTTTATGTTTTCCTTGGCGCCAGGGGAATCAAGGCATTGCCAGATTATGTGATCAAGAGTACCCCTTTCTCCGCAGGTTTCGCATCTATCGTCCGCCTTTTCCTCCACTTGCGTGTGGAAAAGCCAGACGGGACTTGGGAAATTCCCAGCTTGCAGGCGCCGCCAAGCGACGGCCTCCTTGTTAGCGTTCGGTCCGGTGGTGGCAGGGACCTTCTGCTAAGTCTGTAGTGTTCTAAAATTTCCTTATAAGTTTGCAGCCTCTCGTCCATCCCATCGCAATCAGGCGGCTCTACGGCTGCCCGGAAGTAGAGAGCTCGGGCTAGCTCGTGCGCCGCCTCGTTGCCGGGGACGGACTCGTGCGCGGGGGTCCAAATAATTCGAATCTTTCTTTCAAGTTTTCTTTTCTCTAAAATTTTGGCTGCCTCCGTCGAGACCCTCCCTTTTCCAAAGTTCCAGACAGCTGTTTTGCTGTCACTAATAACTATGCTGGCTTCCGTTCCAACGCAAGCGAGCGCTATTGCAACTTCTTCAGCCGTGTCTACATTTCGGCTTCTAACGGACGCGGCGGCGGCGGGCACGCCGCGGCCGTTGACGACCACAGCCACCGCCGCCCCCGACTTCCCGCTAGCCGCGTCCACGTAGGCGACCTCCCCCGGCTTCATTTTCCCCGCTTTCTTTGCGAGCGTCTCGGCCCTCTTTTGTCTCCTCTCCTTGTTGTACGTAGGGTGCATGTTTTTAGGTAGGGGGGGCACTGTTATATATTCGCGACACTCTCGTGGAATGTCTACTTTGTGGCTTGTTCCTCTATCTGACTGCAGTCCCACCCAGCCGAGGATGGTTCTGCCCGTGGTGGTTCTGCTTAATCTTTCTAGTTGCGCCATGCGCACAGCCTCCGCTAGTTCCGTCCAGTTGTTGTGCACCCCCATTTCGAGGAGGCGTTCAGTCGAGGTCGAGATGGGTAGTCCCAGAGCCCTCTTCGCGCATCGTCTGATGAGTGCGTCTATTCTCTGCCTTTCGTCTGATCTAATGTTTAGGAATGGTGTGGCGTAACATATGCGGCTAGTGATGTAAGCCTGCATTAGTTTCAGGAGGCTTCGTTCCTTAAGGCCCCGACCCTTTAGTGCGATTCTCCTGAACAGACCCGTGACTTGCGTGGCGTACGCGTTCAGTTTCTTTACCGTTGTATCGTTGTACCCATCTGCTTGTAGAAACAGCCCCAAGATCCTAATTTGTTCGACTTTTGGCACTATTTGGCCGTCTACTGTTACGCTGATGTTTATCTGGCGTTTACACCTGAGCGCCTTCGGGTTGTATACAAAACAGTTCCGATTTTTGTGGAGAGCACGAGAGGCCCCTTTCGGCCGCGTAGGACACGACGGTGTCCGCCGCCGCTTGCAAGCGCTCCTCGATGCTCGCGTCACTCCCCTGGGTAGCCCACAGGTTGACGTCGTCCGCGTACATACTGAATTTCAAGTTTTCCACTTTCCTCAGTTCTGCCGGGAGGTTTCGCATGGCAACATTAAAGAGGAACGGGGACAGCACCGAACCCTGTGGCGTACCCCTGCTTCCTAGTTTGACGGTGGAGGATTCAATGTCCTGAAACTTTATCTTTATCGTTCTACCCGACAGGAAGTCTTTTACGTAGTCGTACGTTTTCTTTCCGACCCCCAATTCTTGGAGACCAGAAAGAATTGCCGCGTGTTTTACGTTATCGAACGCCTTTGTCAGGTCTAGACCTAGTAGTACCCTCGCGTCCCTGGTTTCGCTTTCTATGATATCGTGTCTCAAGCGGAGCATTACGTCCTGTGTGCACAGGCCGGGCCGGAACCCAACCATTTCGTGTGGCCACAGGTCGTTAAGCTCCATGAAACGCGTTAGTCGCGTTTGGACTACCCGCTCCATCAATTTCCCTATACAGGATGTTAGAGAGATTGGTCGTAAGTTCTCTAGTTTAGGGGGTTTGCCTGGCTTCGGTATCAAAATTACGTTTGCCGTCTTCCACTGTTGTGGGAGGCGGCCTCTGTCCCATACGATTCTCATGTACTTGGTGAGCGCGCGGATGGAATTATCGTCCAAATTTCGGAGAACCTTGTTTGTGATTCCGTCTGGGCCGGGAGCCGATTTTGTTTTTAGGCCTAATATTTCGGCGCGAACCTCCGCCTCCGTGATCGGCGCGTCTAGGGCCTCGTTTAAGGGTCCTTCGTAATCCGGCAGGGGTAAGGTTTGCGTGTCGCCTACGTACATGTTAATTAGTTTCGCCATGAGTTCCCCGTCCGTGCCCTCGAACGCGTGTCTGGCTTTCGTCAGTCTTATGCCCGATTGAGTTTTCGAATTGTCAGGATCAAGTAGGTGTCTGAGTAGGCTCCACGTATTAGCAAGGCTCATGTTCCCTTCCATCTCGTCACACCTACTACACCAGTTTTGTTCGCAAAGTTTTACTGCGTAATCTTCAATCTCTTTGTTATATCTTGCTATCCTTCGCCTAAGGTTCCTGTTCCATCTTTGCGACCGGAGACGCCTCTCCATGCCGCATTTTGCTTCCCACATATGAAGGAGTTTGCTGTCAACCGTCACCGGCGCATCGTCCTCCCGTAGGGTCGTGGTTGCTTTCTCTACTTGTTTCTTAAGCGTCTCTGCCCATTGCTCTATGTTTTGGATTTCATCTCCCGATTCGCAGTTTTCTCTGATTTGCCTAAACCTGTCCCAATCGGTGATTTTGGGTTTTTTGAGGCGACGCGTTTTGACGCCCTTGCTGAGGGTGAGAGCCAGAACAAAGTGGTCGCTGCCAAAATTTTGAGCTGTGTTTTTCCAGACTGCGTCTCCCGTGTTTTTTCCTAAGGTAAGGTCCGGGGTGGTGTCTGCACAGACGCTGTTTCCCATCCTGGACGGACAGCTAGGGTCCGTCAGCAGGGTGAGGCCGAGCTCATGTATGTCCTCCCACAGTTGCCTACCCTTGGGGTCGTGTCTATTGTAGCCCCATTCTTGGTGGGCGGCATTGAAGTCTCCTAGAATTATAAGAGTATTGCTTCCTGCTGTTTTGATCGCTTTGCGGAAGAGGGCGCGGAAACGTACCTTTCTCTGCTGGGGGGTGCTGTACAGATTTAAGATGAAGAGACTAGCCTCTTCCTTGCGACCAGTGATAATTTCTATTAATACAGCTTCGATGTCTCGTGAGTTGACCTCATGCTCGACTACCGCTATGTGTCTTTTAACTAGCGTGGAGACGCGGGATTTTTCTCCCCGATTACCGTGGAACGCCTGATATCCCGATAATTTTGGTAGACCTTTTCCTGTTTCCTGAAGGGCTATAGCTAAAGGTTTTTCTGCGCTCTGCTCTAAGTGCTGTTGCAAGAGCGCTCGCTTTCGTTGGAAGCCGCGGCAGTTCCACTGCCACACCAGAGAGTCTTCATTTTTACTGCGCCTGTCCATTTTGTTGAATTGGGGTCACAGTCTTTTCTAATGTAGTTAGCCTCTCGGTGAAGGCGTTCTGCATCGCGGTGAATTGCGTCTGCATTTGATTTACCGCACCCATTAATTGGGTGAGGAGGGTCTCGATTCTTTCAAATCTTGCTTCGTATTTAGCGTCCAGTCTCCTTTCTAATGCCACCAGCGGATCCGTCTCGTTCCCTTTACGTTTTTGCGGGGGTGGCCTGATTGTTTCAGTAATCATTTTCTCCTCTTCCTTATCCTTCTGCTCAGGGCGCGCGACTACGACCTTTGTAGGCGGGGAAGAGGGCATCTGTTTCTGTACCTGTTTTTGGGGTACCAGTTGGTTCCTCGGTGGAGGAGGGGGGGTACTCTTTTCCATTCTTAAATTTTGAATCTCTGTAGTGAGCATGCTGAGCATGCTCTTGAGCTCTCGATTCTCTTTTTCTAGTTTTTTAGTTCTCTCGTCTGCCTCCCTATTTACCTGGGAACTGCTAACCGTGAAGCTTACCGTTTTTCGATCTTCGCTCGGACTGCGTCTGCGTGCAGGTGGTCCCCACGACGTCTTGGGGTCCCGTGTAAAGCACCCGGAGCTGCTGGCAGTGGATGAGTCGGCCAAGGTCCTCGAACTGGAGCGGCTTCGTCCAGAGCTGGAACGGTCCCTGGTACCGGAGCTCGAGCGGCGTCGCGTAGAGTTGGCGGTGGCTCCTTCCTCCAGCCTTGGGAAGTCCCCCTCTTTGGCTGTGAAGTGGTGGCAGTCCTTGCTGTTTGATCTCGATCTCCTTCTTAGTAGCCGGGGGTCCTCTTCACCATTTCTGGTTCTTGAGCGTCCCGCTCGCTCGCAGTTTTGCGTTGCATCAGCCAGTTGTTCCTGCTGACCCAGTTTTTTCTCCCAACGTCTTTTTTTGGTGATGTATGGGGTTCTATATATCTCCCGGCATCGCTTATCGCCGAGGAGGTGATTCTTTCCGCATAGCTGGCACCTGGGTTCGCACAGATGACCTTCTTTCGGGTTTTCCATGCCGCATCCGCGGCACTTTTTATTCGTCGGATCCGGACAGACGTCGTCTCGGTGTCCCATGCGCCCGCACGCGTGGCAAACTTCATATTTCTTCTTGTACAAGACGCATCTTTGCGCGAAAGGAGATAGGTACACCCAGCGCGGAACCTTCTGATCTTCGAAGAGGATTAGTATTGTTTTGGAGGTTGCTCCCAGTCTGCGAACACCGAGCACTGAAGGGTTCTCCTTTCTCCTGCGTATTCGCTCCAATAGCTCTTCGTTGGAATAGCGTAGGGGGACGTCGTGCACGACTCCCTTGCCACAATCTTCAGGCATAGCGGGATAGGCCTTTACTTCTATATTCTCGCTGCCGCAAAGAACTGCGCGCAAAGCCGCGTACCTTCTTCCACGCTCTTCGCTAGTAGTGGCGATTAGTATGGACTGTTGCTTTATATTTGCCGAGAAGATGTCGTTCTCGGCGTCCCTGAGCTCGATGCCGGCGGCGCGGGCGATCGATTCAGCCAGTTCAATCATTCCACCTTCTATTAGACGGCTGACTCCGCCCCGGGGGCGTATTATTATTTTTTCGGCGTCCTTCGGTATCTGCACGGACTGCTTCTCTACCGATTTTGCCGCTAGCTTTCTTCCGATGGCGGCCTTGTGACCTGTAGTCCGCCGCTCTTCATCTTTGGTCGCGGTTCGCGTTTCCTCTTCGAGGGGCACTACGCGGCCTTTCTTTTTCGTAATAAACCAAGTACCCTTAGTTAGCTCCGCGGGGTCGATAGTCTCTCCCTCCACCAGCTCCATTGCGTTGCTCATGCTCTTCTGTGGCTCCCGCCGCCGAGAGCGTCTTTCTTCTGCTAGGCCTATGGGTAGGCCTAGCGGTCCCGCGTGGGCCACCGAAAAATAGGCAAATTAGTGTGCCTACCTCCGAACTTGCGGTCTCCTCGGACTCCACTTCACGTGTGTAGTCGAATCCAGCGGTATAATGCACGCCGTAGGTCGAAACTTGGACTTGAACGGCTGCGTTCGACGGAGCTCATCGAACGCGCGGCCGCTCACTCTGGTATGACGTCAATAGTCACGTGGTGTGAAGCGTAACTACAGGACCACGCTACGCTGAAGAGCCGACTTGAGGGCCATTTCTTTAACCTACACCCGCTACACGTGTGCAGCACAATTCTATTGTAGGTATAGGAGATTTTCTACACTGGTGTAGCTGGTGTAGGTTAAACAAATGGCCCTTTGGTGGTAGCCCCGCTCTCGTGCTGATATGACGTCAGTAGTGACGTGGCGTAACTACCGGACCATGCTACGCTGAAGGCTCGAAACCTGGCGTAGTATTGCTTTCGCAATAAAATAAATTATTAAACCGTTTCGCCACCGGGAATTTCGATCCCCCATCCCTTGTATCCCCAGACAGCTTGGAGCCCAGCGCTTTACCAACTACGCCACGCCCCGGATCGTAAAATATTCTTTATAATTCCCCTTGTCTGAAGGGTGGCTAGTCATGGCCCTGATGGGGCTGGGATGGTAGGTCACCGTCGCTTGCGGCGGGGGCTAGCCTGCCATCAGTTTTGATCTATTGTATACCGTCATTGCACCCGCCACCGCTTCGGTGGTGTACAACGGCTGTTGCGGCGCGCGTCTTTCTCTCCCGCTTATTTTTTCTTCTCAATTTTCTCTTCTGTCCGCACGAGGCAGCGGAAGAAAAAAAAAACAGAGGAAAGAAAAAGAAGAGGGAGAGAAAGACGCTCGCCGCAACAGCCGTTGTCCACCACCAAAGCGGTGGCGGGTGTAATGACGGTCTACAATTTTCTCCTGTCCGCACGAGGCAGCGAAGGAGGAGGACGAGGAGGTGGTGAAGGGTGGCAGTTCCTGGCCCTACAAGGCTGGAACGGTAGGTGAACGCCGCTCGCGGCGGGGGCTAGCCAGCCACCGAATTTTTATATGTTGTAGGCCGTCATTGCACCCGCCACAGCTTAGGTGGTGGTAGACGATGCCTGTTGATACGGCGCGCATCTTTCTCTCCCTCTTCTTTTTCTTTCTTTGTTTTCTATTCTGTCCGCACGAGGCAGCGGAGGTGGCTCAGCTACATAGCCAGTAGCAGGCCCTTGCATTTTCTCTTCCTTCTTCCTACAGCCACAACAACAGGCAGCGGAGGTGGCACCGCCGAGGTGGTGCAGTGGTAAGACGCCCGACCACTGTGCCGGAGTACCCGGGTTCGAACCCGACCTCGGCGGCTGCGTTTCGATGGAGGCGAAACGAGGAGGCGTCCGTGTGCGGTGCGATGTCAGCGCACGTTAAAGATCCCCAGGTGGTCGAAATTACTCCGTAGCCCTCCACTACGGCTCCGCTTTCTCTTTCCACTTTCACTCCCACCTTCCTCCCTTCCCTTAAGGCGCGGTTGAGGTGTCCACAGAAAACAAGTGAGCCAGTTACCGCGCCTTTCCCTTCCTATAAATCAATCAGTGGCAGCGGAGATGGCTCAGCTACAGAGCCAGTAGCAGGCCCGTGCATTTTCTTTTCCTGCTTCCTACAGCCACAACAACCGTGAGGATGATAGTAAGATTCCGCGAGTGACAGATACTGCGCCTTTCCTTTTCTGTAAACGAATTATAGGCGGCTGCGTTTCGATGGAGGCGAAACGAAGTGGCGTCCGTGTGCTGTGCGATGTCAGCGCACGTTAAAGATCCCCAGGTGGTCGAAATTACTCCGTAGCCCTCCACTACGGCTCCCCTTTCTCTCTATCCACTTTCACTCCCACCTTCATCCCTTCCCTTACGGCGCGGTTCAGGTGTCCACAGAGCAAGTGTGACAGATACTGCGCCTTTCCCTTCCTATGAACCAACCAACCAACCAACCAAGCGCCGGTGAACTTTGATGCGTTCAATGAAATGCTGATTGTGTTCGACAAGAAGCGTGCGATGTATCATCACGACAGGTTATGACGTCGCCAGGCGATTCATGCATGTACGAAGCTGACCCCGCCAGACGTCCGTTCCAGGCGTCCGTGCGGCGCCTTTCATTTTCCGCTTCCTCGAACGCCGCTTCACACAGCAGCAACAGAAGCAGACCAGCGCCATCTAGATGTCGCTGAGAAACCGAAGTGTCTAGGAGGCGTTAGTTCAGCAGGAATGAGCGGAATTTTAAATTTATTTAAAGGAAGGAAGGAAGGAAGGAAGGAAGGAAGGAAGGAAGGAAGGAAGGAAGGAAGGAAGGAAGGAAGGAAGGAAGGAAGGAAGGAAGGAAGGAAGGAAGGAAGGAAGGAAGGAAGGAAGGAAGGAAGGAAGGAAGGAAGGAAGGAAGGAAGGAAGGAAGGAAGGAAGGAAGGAAGGAAGGAAGGAAGGAAGGAAGGAAGGAAGGAAGGAAGGAAGGAAGGAAGGAAGGAAGGAAGGAAGGAAGGAAGGAAGGAAGGAAGGAAGGAAGGAAGGAAGGAAGGAAGGAAGGAAGGAAGGAAGGAAGGAAGGAAGGAAGGAAGGAAGGAAGGAAGGAAGGAAGGAAGGAAGGAAGGAAGGAAGGAAGGAAGGAAGGAAGGAAGGAAGGAAGGAAGGAAGGAAGGAAGGAAGGAAGGAAGGAAGGAAGGAAGGAAGGAAGGAAGGAAGGAAGGAAGGAAGGAAGGAAGGAAGGAAGGAAGGAATTGGAAGGAAGGAAGGAAGGAAGGAAGGAAGGAAGGAAGGAAGGAAGGAAGGAAGGAAGGAAGGAAGGAAGGAAGGAAGGAAGGAAGGAGTGAATGAAAAGTGGGCGATAAAGATGCCGTAGTTGAGGGCTGCGATCCATCGCGCTATAATGGCTTTCGCCTCATCGCACTCTAGTTGTCACGAAACCCCATAGTGCACTGCCATACCAATATACAGGCGAGAACGGGGTTGCTTCGTTACGCGGTAAACCACAGGTATAAAAAAACATTCTAGGGAAAACTTTGGACTCAGCTACGGAGTAAGAGTCCAAAGTTTCCTTAGAATTGTTTTGATACCTGTGGTTTACCGCGTCACGAAGCAACCCCGTTCTCGCCTGTATATTGGTATGGCAGTGCACTGTGTGGTTTTGTGACTATGTAATGAGAGAGAGAAAAAAAACCTTTATTTAGCCAGATAGTTATATTGGGCCGAGTTACATTGCCCTACTAGATGGCCAGCAGGTCTAGCCTGTTGGCGACCTCATAGGCGGGCTTGAGGATACGGTCGCGCAATGCAGACCCGCGCACGGGTCCGAGCTGCGCAGCAGGGTCTCCCAATCATCTGGATGCAGGGTTTAATTCTGGAGGAGGGAGGTAGTGAAGGGTGGCAGTTCCTTGCCCTACGGGGCTGGGGCAGTAGTTCAATGCCGCTGTCGGCGGGGGCTAGCCAGCCACCGAATTTTATCTGTTGTAGGCAGTCATTGCAACCGCCACCGCTTCGGTGGTGGACGACGGCTGTTGTTGCGGCGCGCGTCTTTCTCCATCTGTTTCTTTCTTCTCTATTTTTTTCTTCTGTCCGCACGAGGCAGCGGAGGTGGCTCAGGCTCGAGCATTTTCTTTTCCTTCTTCCTACAGCCACAACAACAACAGAAGAAAAAATAGAGAAGAAAGAAAAAATTACCGACGATTACGTTACTTCCTAATGCGAAATTTGAGCGCAGCAAATAAGCTGTTCCACCTTTTCGATAGATTGAGGCAAAGAAATCGAGCAACACATGTATGCGCTATCACAGAATTTTTTTTTTTTTTTCACACGTATTCCTTTAACAAAGACTCCCTTCTCGGCGGCGGCGATGAGCTTCTGCTTCAGCCTCGCTTACACCTGGTTGCTCTCGACGGTGGCGATGAGCCTCCGCTTTGGCGGTGCGAACGGCAGGGTCTTCTCGACGGCGGCGATGAGCTTCTGCTTCAGCCTCGCTTACTGCTCTGGATTCTGGCGGCGACGGCGCTGGGCCTCTGCTCTGGCAGCTCGTTTAGCAGCAGCAGCAGCAGACGGAGGACTTCCACCGGTCGTCTCGCTCATGGCTCAGAAAGAACTGGTAGATAATTTCGCAGTGGCGAACGGCAGCGGCAATTTCGGCTCGGGCGGTGCACGTATACAGATCCACCGCCACCGATCTGGCTCTGATTGCCACCGCACAGGGGTTGCATTGGAGGAGGAGCGAAGAAAGGAATTAAGTTCGAGCCGGCGCTTTGACAACCGGAGACTCGCAGGAAGAGGGGGGAGGGGGGCGGCGTGTACACCCAGCGGCAAACGATGGGGGCAGAAGCGCGCGCAGCAAGCGGACAACGCGATAAAGGGAGGAGGGAAGAGATAGCAGCGACTGACATGCTGCTGACGCCGATAGTGAGTCAACCCCAGCTGCGGAGTTGGTTTCAGGGACAACGCCGCCGATGCCGACGCAAACAATATGATACCCTCGCTTCCGCAGCGCCAAGAACCAGGTCTAGCCGTGGGAAGGTGGTCACATATTCGTCGACGTGCCGGGGCCTACGTGAAATAACCGGCGTGTCGGCAACTGAAGAGCACCCTATCCGCCACACAGGAACAGGGGGGGGGGGGGGGACCCTCCCCTCCTCTTTCTGCATGGCGGCGACGGTGTTCTATGCAGTCACGTTATCTTGACTCTCTAGCGGCGTCAGCGGCATCCAGCGGTATCAGTCGGTCGCTGCTAGCGCTGGAGGGATGAAAGGGGGCGGAGCTGGTTACGAGGCCGACGACGACGCCGACGCCGACGCGAAACCCAGGAACGGACGCCAAAGAGCTGCGCTCTAAAAAAGAAGATGGGGAGAAAGACGCGCGCCGCAACAGCCGTCGTCCATCACCGAAGTAGTGGCGGGTGCAATGACGGCCTACAACAGATAAAAATCGGTGGCAGGCTAACCACCGTCGCAAGCGGCGGTGACCTACCTGTCCCAGCCCCATCATGGCCAGAATCAGCCACCCTTCACCCTCCCACGCTGATATCGGGGAGGCGACGGAGGGTGGCTGCTCCTGGCCCTGATGAGGCTGGGACAGGTAGGTCACAGCAGCTTGCGGCGGGGGCTAGCCTGCCACCGAATTATCTGTTGTAGGCCGTCGTTGCACCCGCCACCGTTTCGGTGGTGGACGACGGCTGTTTCAGCACGCATCTTTCTCTCCCTCTTCTTTTTCTTTCTTCTCTATTTTCTCTTCTGTCCGCACGAGGCAGCGGAGGTGCCCCGCCGGGGTGGTGCAGTGGTAAGACGCCCGACTACTGTGCCGGAGTACCCGGGTTCGAACCCAACCTCGGCGGCTGCGTTTCGATGGAGGCGAAACGAAGATGCGTCCGTGTGCTGTGCGATGTCAGCGCACGTTAAAGATCCCCAGGTGGTCGAAATTACTCCGTAGCCCTCCACTACGGCTCCTCTTTCTCTCTTTCCACTTTCACTCCCACCTTCCTCCCTTCCCTTACGGCGCAGTTGCGGTGTCCACAAAAACAAGTGAGACAGTTACAGCGCCTTTCCCTTCCTATAAATAAATCAGGCAGCGGAGGTGCTCAGCAACAGAGCCAGTAGCAGGCCCGTGCATTTTGTTTTCCTTCTTCCTGCAGCCATAACAACAACGTGCGCTGACATCGCACAGCAAACGAAGTGGCGTCCGTGTGCTGTGCGATGTCAGCGCACGTTAAGCGTCTTCCTGATTTTTGTTCGTGCCAGTAGCAGCTGAAAATCACGCACATATCCTTGACAACTTACCTGCCACTTACAGATTCCTGCGCAGCCCAAGCGACACGGCGAGTCATGGCGGGAAAGTTTTCCGGGACAGTGGGGAGGATGTTGCGCTCGTAGGTCTACCTGGATCAGAAATAATCAAATGGCGGCACCGGTAATCGTCACAACAACGCTATCTCTTATAGCTAGAAAAATGGCGCCGCATTCCCTCCATCGCACTCATTCCAATATTGCAGTCACTAATATTCAATGCGGCGGCCACTTTTCGATGCAAGCAAAAATCAAGCCCTCCTGTGTTGTTTGCTTAAGTCCTAAGCGAGCAAGAGGAATTTCCAAATCTTCTCTGAGGAGCATACCTCCGGCAGTAGAGGATATAATGATCTATGGTTTCCACGTAATCGAATGACGCACAAGGATTAATCCTTGTGCATCATTCGTCATGGTTGCAATGAGAACTCAACAGGAACTCAATGGGAACCAACTGGGAATTGTTCCATAAACCAGTAAGACCAGTTACGATTTTCACCAGGGATATTCGACGGCGTGAATCCAGAGCGACATAAATAAAGATTGAAGTAAGGAATCCTACAAGCCAAGGCTGTCATGGAAACATCGCATTTCCTCGAGCTATACTGTACCGGATACTCCAATGGAAATTTAAATGCTCAAAATCTGCGTCCGCAAGGAGTGGCTCATAGATCAAGGAGCGCAGCATTCAAAACGTGATATATTTAGCAAAATAATGTTATGTACAACATTGGCAACATACCCATCGAGAGTTAAATTCTCTAAGAAATCGGCCATTATATTGGAAGTAATGCCGAAGTGCCCCTGAACCCACTGAAAGCGCACTTCCTGTAAATGCAAGGGAAGGAAAAACATAAGGGTTTAATTTAAAAGACGCGTCTTCGGGCTTTCCAGCGCTGCTAAAATTTACAGGCAGTCAGAGAGCATAATTACGTGAGTAATATTACAGAGAACGTTTTAAAGAGCCAAACTAAAACTCCAATCGAGTGTCTGGAAATAATTACATAGTGCTGCTTTTCACCGCGTTTGTATTCATCTGTGAAAATAGCTATGTGTCGTGAATACTCTAATAGGTAATATTCCAAGAGACCATTTATAACAGCAATTGTCAGGTACTTTCCATTAGATGGTAACGACTGCTCAAAATACAGTGCAGAAGTTACTTGAACAATACTAACACGTTGTGCTGACCAAAGCGAAACTGGAATTTTGGATAGCAAGATCTGAGAATATATACACATTGCGGTTGCTTATAGTGCTGCCAATGGTTATCAAGAAACATACCCAAGAGGGGGGATTGACCAGCGTTCAGTGAGAACAGCCAAAAATGCTGAACATTCTGGATTGGTTTAATAAATCAGTGATGTACTAAAAAAAAGAAAGCATAAGATTCAAGATCGTAGATTTTAATAAAAGCAGAAAACACTGAGCGAAGTTTATTTAAGTCTATGAATTCGCTTCGCTGCAGCCCATATCTTCTTGGCCTCTTGCAACATGGCACATAACTGCATGGGGGGACTGATATCAGAGTGCGAGTCTCGTGATTCTTATTCGTCTTCTCGCCTCTGTACACATGACACACACCCTCAGTGAGAGATTGGTCAGGGTTAAGTGCAGGTACAAGAAATGAATACATTATTTGGACTCCGGCTGCATAATATATAAACAGTGAATGAATTAGTAATCAGTGTTGGTGAAAAATTATTTGGAAAACATTTTATGTTGATAGGGTTAGTAACCAAGAAATGCTAAGGTACACTGTAAAACAAAAATTGCATCCTTTCCATATCTATAACTCACATCCTCCGGAAAGGGTGCACTGAGGTACTGATGAACACTTTCATAGGGGCAGCAAGCAGCGCAGCATCCATTTAAAGGGTGCGTCAGTACCTCAGTGCACCCTTTCTGGAGCTTTCAGGAGGGTGCAAGTCATAGACACGGAAATACACCTCTGAGAGTGCTGTTTTGTACACAGCATATATGTTTTGGTCATCACTAGCGCGGCGCATCAGTGATTTTCAAGTGTTCTAAATAGTTGATTTTACTAAGTGCCTACAAATATCGGCACGCCGCTTTCCATAAAAGGTTTAACGCTTGTAAATGTCAAGGATACTTGAGTACCCTTCAGATAGTGCGCCGTAAATTTTGAAAATCGCCACTAGATAAATAACCCACAAAGAAATAAAAAATGTATGTCATAAAGCATGTCAGAAAGCATGTCTACATAAAAAAGCCAGGCATAAAATTACATTCTTCTGGCTTAAGATTTATCAACTCAGGCGAGTGCATTTGGTCAGCCCCCTCAGCCTTCTTTAATAGAACAATCAGCTTCTGAAGAAGGAGGTAAGTTCCAAACGTTACCCTCCATGGAGAGATGTCCACCCTACTTCGCCAGATATAGGAACCATGCGCAAGGTTCCGCCCACTAATAAACTTGAGTGCACGAAGCTAATCATCCGTTTTATTTGCTAATATATAACCACCGCATAAGGAATAATTATCGATAACCTAAATACGTCCGCTGCATGGTAAATGTCTCTGGCATATACCTCAAATTACCTCGGTATCTAAGAAGTAGAAGTGTACCGCAAGCTTCGAATGCACGTGTTCATGCTTTATACCATTGCTGTACGATGTCAACTGTTACGAACGAAACACTTACCTCTCTCGCTGTAGGATATCATTCTAGGTGTCGCCTATAGTTGTCTAGAGTCTGAGCCACCGTGCTTAGCTCTACCAATATATGCATCGTATCACGTGATCAACCTCCGCTGTACTTTATCGTGACATCATTGCGACCGCTACAAGTTATGTTGAAGATAACTTGAAGATCAATGTCATATAACATACTCATACATGGCATACATTGGTGCTTGGCGTAACCTTGGTCTGGTTTCAAGGTCATTGAGTCGGAACCAGGCGAAACTGGGTTGTACATGGCGTAGCTTAATTCACTAGAAAACTTTTTTTTTTTTTTTCAGACAATTTCAGGCACGCGGGCCCCATGGGTCTCCACACTGCCCTATACGTATACGGTCCGGCTAACGGCGATCTTCGCCGATCTCACTGTGGTCACGCTTAATTCAAAAGTTTATTCGATTGGATGGGAAAGCACCAGAACTTCGTTTCCAAATGCTTACTGTCAGAAGAATTCTGATGAGCACCATATTGGAGCGAATACCACTTATTTTCCTCAAACCAATTATTTCAGAACGCACCTCGCGTTGTATTCGGAGCTAACCTACCGAATATAGTGTGAATTCATTTTCTCCGTTATTCTTCACAATACCAGCCATTCAATGCTCCCCTGATAATACGGAAAGCAACCTTCGCCGCCGACGTACCCATTACAAGGAGAAGCCAGCTTTCCAGCTATCTTCGTTCTAAGCGTGCGATGCGCAGGGGGTGTAAACTCGGAATGTGGCTTGACCACTGGACAAAGAGAAGGCGATGAAAAAGTTGAGAGAAGTAGAGAAATGAAAGAGCAGCAATCAGGCGTAAGACTGGAAATAACAGACGACGACGACATTGTGCGAGTGGCGGCAGCTTCGAAGGCTTTGCTGCGTTCGATAGTGTAGCGCGTGCTCAAAGCTTTGCCTGTCGATTTGAATGTAGTACGTGTCTGTTATTTCTAATTTTAATATGCTATTTGCGTTCTCGTTCTTGTCTAAAACTGCATGTGTCGGCGTGTAAAAGTTGGGGCTTGTATTAGGTCACGTGAACATCATCACAATGATCATTTCAAAATTTTCCTGGTGTTGAAGGGCCTCAAACTTTTTGTTACATTCATGCAATTAAGGTAAATAGTTCGTTCCCTCCTTTGTTTTGTACTTTCTCTTGATTATCCGTGGTTTACAATAATATTTTTACGGAGATGAAGTCTCGATCAGGGCGAGAAAATGAAGAAGGAAGAGGAGATCGAAGTGTGCACGCCCCGTTGGACCTTGGCTACTGGAAATTTTGTTTGTTAGCGCAAATCTGTCTGAATTGTACTCTTTTTTTCCTTTTTATTATTATTTTTATTATTTTACAATTTTAATCCTTTTTTTTCATTGTTTTCTATGACTATCGCCTCAACATTTCAAATTATTTCAGCAACACTAACTCCTAATTATAAGGTTATTTATCATACAGTCAAATCGACATTATCAATTATATTATGTCACCTACAACGAATTCTGGCCAATCCCCCATTGTGGGTATGTGCCATTACAACGAGGGAGAAGAAGAAGAAGAAGATTGGAAAGGACAAAACGTTTCTGGTATCCCATTGCCAGTCATGTGAAATAATGAAGAAGGAGAAGAAGTGCACTCCTAAGTTTGACAGTGTTAAGATTTTATATCGCCACAAAGAGAAGATAACGAGAGAGATAGTGGAAGCGTATTTTATTTCAACGGACAATAAGTGTGTCAGCAAGACGTCTCTTGCTCTTTCAAGCAAAGAGGTGTCTTTTTTAAGTGATTTTTTAAAGTAATTTTTATGCAGCAGGTGAACCCAGGGGTTTTTTTCACGTGACTGTTTCGTTTTCTTCATGTTTGTTTTTCTGGGCCTTGGAGTAAACGGCTTAGGCTTAGTTGTGAGTCAGCGCATGTACTGTGGCTTTCTTGTTTCTTGTCCCTTGTTTTTGTGTTCGCGCTGTTTATATCAATAACGAAGAAGAAGATGCCTGCGTTGCTGTCTGCTGTCTGTGTGAACCTCACTTGTGAAACTCTTCAGAAGGCCTCCGTGGTCACGTTACAGGCTTGACATTGTGGTGGAGGTGCCGGGTGAAGATCCTAGGCTCGATACTCAGCGCAGTTAGAACTAGAGCATCGTAGGAGTCGTTGCCTTGCGGGCCTTGAACAACTGACCAGCGCCATGCAATCTGCCGATGACCCGCCAGCAGCTCACGGTGACGCTGCAATCCAGGTTGGAGACCAATCCAGGTTGGAGACCGGTCTGCTGGCGCTAGAGATGGTTCCGCGCAACTCTATTGGGGGCCTCGGACTTTCGCAGGAGCGGCGGGCGAGGACATTGACGAGTGGCTGACTCACTACCAACGGGTGAGCCGCTACAACTGATGAGATGCCGCCGCTCAGCTAGCCAATGTGGTTTTCTTCCTGACAAATACCGCGTTAGTCTGGTTCGAAAACCATGAGGACTCTGACAACCTTGGAGCATTTTGGCACTGAATTGCGCCTGTGCTTTGGCAACTGCCTTACTCTGAAAATAACGCGCTGAACACCTGCTCGCAAACAAGGCTCAGCTTTCCTTCGTAGCCGTATGGCTACGCTTGGGTGGATGTCATTGAGTAATTACTCCCTTATTAGGGCTCAGCTAACGGTAGAAACTTACACAACCTATAAGAGTAAGTCTTAAAGCTCTGTAAAGCAACAAATGGGCAGATGACAGGGGAAGATAAAGTAGGTCATTTGTTGAAAGGCATCGCAGATGATATTTATCATTTCTTGATAGCAAAAGATGACCTGGACACTGTCTCTGATCTCGTTCGCCACGTTCCACTTTCAAGACTCCATATCCGTAACAATATAACACATGAAGATCTTGGGTACTAACGTACAATTGAACACAAAAAAGGCCTGGAGAAATATAGACACCAAATTCAGTTTGCATGTTTTGTTTTTCTTGTGTATGGTGCATACGACGTCATTGCACATTTACCATCGCATAGTATTCGCCTAGGACCGCTAAATTATTTATAATTAATTTTCTTTCTGTCGCCTGTTTCGGTTTTAACAGTCGAGCAATGGCCGTGACGTCAAATTTCTATGCAGTGACCTTAGGGATAACAATTTCGATACAACCCGCTACTATGTAGTTTTGATCTACGATAACGATAGCCAGCCTGCCTCAACATTACATCACACATTTTCATTCCTCAGTTGTCCTATGCCGAGCTTGGACATAATATTATAGTGCCTAGAATATCCAGTATATTCTAGGCAGTGTAATAATATCTAACACTCGGCAGTTAAACCGAACCGCGCGCGCGCGCGCGCGCGTGTGTGTGTGTGTGTGTGTGTGTGTGTGTGTGTGTGTGTGTGTGTGTGTGTGTGTGTGTGTGTGTGTGTGTGTGTGTGTGTGTGTGTGTGTGTGTGTGTGTGTGTGTGTGTGTGTGTGTGTGTGTGTGTGTGTGTGTGTGTGTGTGTGTGTGTGTGTGTGTGTGTGTGTGTGTGTGTGTGTGTGTGTGTGTGTGTGTGTGTGTGTGTGTGTGTGTGTGTGTGTGTGTGTGTTTTTAGGAATACATTAGAAATGTATTTAGAAATGTTTGTGCCTTCACATGTATTTAGAAATACATGTGAAGGCACAAACAGACAGCTGGGAATGTGAGTTAGAAGGAAAAGGGCGAGACAAAACATGCAGTACTTAACTGGCAGCTGTACATAACGGCCGAGTGAATACAAAAGAAACGGAAATGTCATTTAACCCTTTCGGGACCGCCCCAAAAACTGCAGTGCAAAAATATAGTACGATCTTCCGCGCGCTGCTAAGTTAAAATTTCTGCTCGCTGGAACACATATCGCCGCCCAAAAGAGTTGCTCGACATCTTATTTTTCAGATCAGCGCCTCCCCTATTTTTACAATAAAGGAGGTGCAGTTCAGTTTTGGTCTAGTTTGCTTTGATGATGTCAGCCTTGATGATGTCATTTAAGCTCGCATTTCTCCAACACTTCTATAGAAAACCCACTCCACAAGCCGAAAAAAAAAATCAGAAATGAAACTGCAAGCTGTGCTATTAACGAAGGAGAATCCAGGCCCAAACAACTGTTTCTTGCAGTAAAGGAAAAGTACATTTGAGATTCGACGCTTTCCGGAACTGTTTCCGTAAGTGGCATAAACGGGTACCGTGCAAAGAAGTGAGCAAAGCACAAATATGTATATAAACCTGACTTTTTTTTTTTTTTTAAAGCCGCCGCGGTGGTCGTTACATAACGTCCCAAAGCGACTGCGCCTATGAGAGACGCCGTAGTAAAGGACACTTTAACCCAGGGTTCTTTAACCTGCACTTTTTTTATCTGCACTTCGAAATGTGATATAAAAAAATTGTTTACAAAATACCTTACAAAAGTTTATAACATCTATTAGAATAGCCAGTTTGTCGCACAAGAGTTTTAACATTAAAAACAAAAAAATAGGCGTCTTAAATTTCCGCAAGAAAAAAAATTTAGCACACTTTCTATGCTCTAAATAAATAATTAAATTGGTTCACAGGAAGAGAAAGGCGCAGTAACTGTCACACTTGCTCTGTGGACACCCGAACCGCGCCGTAAGGGAAGGGAGGAAGGTGGGAATGAAAGTGGAAAGAGAGAAAGGGGAGCCGTAGTGGAGGGCTACGGAGTAATTTCGACCACCTGGGGATCTTTAACGTGCGCTGACATCGCACAGCACACGGACGCCACTTCGTTTCGCCTCCATCGAAACGCAGCCGCCGCGGTCGGGTTCGAACCCGGGAACTCCGGCACAGTAGTCGGGCGTCTTACCACTAAATTTTTTAGATTGTGGTTTCTTACTTCAATACTAGGCGTTTCAAATTTTTAAACATCTTTAAAAAGCTATGATTTGAGATTTTTTTAATTTCTTTATTTTTAAGTCATAAACATGTGAATGCCAATTTATTAAGCAGAATATTTATATATGCCTTACCGAGAGTGTGCAAAAAATTCATTTGATAAAAAAAAGAATATTTGTAAGGACTATAAGGTTTGCTTTTTTTTTTTTTTTTTACTGTCTCAATATGGTTGAGATGGCAGCTAGGAGATATCAGGCTGGAGAATGAGACTAAAGGCTGATGCTCATCATTAATATAAACTAACTGTATGAGGCGTATGTTTTTTTTTTTTTTCTTTTCTTTTGCTCTTTAGGACATATGGCGGTTCAGATGATGCAACAGTATTTTGTTCGTTTCCGCGGGTCGCTGCAGGCATAGAGTTTCTACAATATTACAATACATACAATACAATAAAATATTTACAATACAGTGCAATACAATATTACAATACAATACAATGCAACAATATTAATTATTTACACAATATTACAATATTTAGAAACTATAGTTTAGTTATTTTTCTCTTTCCTTCTCCTCCTCATCCTCCTCCTATAGTTATTTAGTTTAGTTATTTAGCCATAGAGTTACTACATATTTAGAAACTCTATGACTGCAGGTACGTGGCCTCGACTTGGCGTCGATGCCATCTTTCACAAGTCGGATTCGCTCTACGCAGCACGTCATATGAATTGTGCGCGAGCGCTGTATCTGGGCGAGCTAAAGGGCGAGCTGGTTGACACATGACGATTCCGTACCAACCACACCGGCACACGAAACTTTGGCAAAGCTCACAACGTCAAGCTCATTCGAAGCAGGTGCTCCTACCTAAAAACACAGTAGAGAAAACAAACTGTTTGCTTATTTTAGGAGTTTCAGGCAAGCCTCACTGAGAAATTGAGAATTGTAGTGCATAAATAAATTTTTGATGAAGCTATATAAATTCACTACAAAATCAGGTGATTAGTATTTTTTGTAAGCTAGTTAAGCAAATTAACTTAATTTGCCAGCATTATTACGAAATTACTGCTTATCCAAGCGTAATGTCGACGGCTCAAACTGTTTGAGGTTGCGGTCTGTCAACTTTTCATCGTAGGGCCAAGGGGTGAACCACTGCTCATGAGAATGATCGCGTTATTCCGCACTCCTCTTCCTCCCTTTTGAACTTATGTCAAGTGCCCATTGCTCAAGGCGGTCGCGCGTTTGTCATGTGAGTCTGTGAGCCTTGAGGGCCGCCCCAGGGAGCCATGAGCCGCTGGCGCGGCATCGGTGTCAATGGCTCCACACAGCGACCGACGGAAACCCTTGGCGCCTGACGGCTACTCCGCTGAAGTCTTCTTCTCTCTGCTCCGAGGTAATGTTTACATGCGGCCGTACAATAAACAGCGCCGCGTGAAAGGCATCTTCCATTTTTAAACGGCGTGCTTGCTGGCGGGGTCGCCGTTCGCCAGCCATCTGTGTACGCGTTCTCGCCTCGCGGGCTGTCGGTTTGTTTACACTGGGCCCTATCCTGTGGTTCCTCGAAACCCGGCCTGTGCTTGGCGCAGGCTTGTACAACGTTCCCCGGTTCGCGACGACCTGATCGTAAATTGACCCTTAACACGGAGTTCTGGCCTCGGTCGAGCCTCGGTGCGTCCCTTGTGGCATGCTATGTGAAAGCCGTTGTGCGTGGTTCGTGGCGCATCATCTACGACCCAGCCGGATTATTAGAGCGTGCAAGGAGCGGATCGGATTGCTCGAAGATTGTTCCGATGCCCGATGAGGAGCCCGCGCGCCCTAACCACTGCAGTAAAAGGTGACTTCGGTGCTTACATCGCTGCGATAGCCTTGTATTTATTTCTTCACGCTTTTGGGTTGCACGTAGGTTACTAGCCGGCACGGCTAGCCCCGAACCGTCGCGGGATCCTAGTTTGTGCTGCCTGTGTTTCTCGTTTATTTAACGACCATTCTCGCAAGTGTGCTTTGTTCTCTAGTGTTTTTGCATCGAACGGAGTACTGAGTCCTCGGAGAAAGCAGTACAGTGGCGGGGGAGTCCAGTGGAGCACCCAATAAGGAGTAAAAAGCACATTGTCCTAATGACTCGTCGTTTCGTGCCACTGCTTGCAAAGTCTGATTTGCTGCGTTGTTGATCACATAGGCGATTTCACGTGAGGGGTTTTGATTTTTTTTTTTTTTTCTACAATGCTCAAGTCATTACTGCCTTACAGGAAAATGCACCTATTTGAAGGCGCTTATTTGTACCATCGAAGGAAACCGCAGCTGTTATCATTTATTAGGAGCCCAATTGATTGCAGAAATTGTTTTGTTCATAATGAAGCAAAAGTTATTTGGATTCAACCAGAACTGATTGCCAGCGGTATAAATGAATGGATCTGGGCGACTACCAATTAAGGCTTGAAAAAGAACATAGTCGAGGTTGGAAGGGAGGCAAATGCAGGGAGATGAGCTGGAGAAACTTCTCAGCTAGGTCAATGCGGCTTCACTTGGAGGCCAGGTTAATAGCAGGATAAAATTTAAAGAGATCTTTGTCTTGCCATTCATTGAGAGAGGAACAGTACCTTGAAGCATATAGAAGACTCTGCACTGTGTGTGCTATTGGGGGAATGAGATTGTATGCACAGTTTAAAAGCAATGTCTGCTGTGTTTCTTGGGTCTATGTATGCATTTTTGCACAGTGCACATTGCATTACCTCAAGCACAGGCTGTTATGAAATGGATGTCCTTATTAAAGCTTTGTGTGATAAAAAGTATAAAAAGTAATAGATAAGTAGTTAGCATATTTTCAGTTTTGCAGTCCTTTCCATTTCTTCTCTTGGTATACTGATATTGTTTGCAAGATTTTGGCTGCAGTTATGACTTTTTAACTTTTGCTGTGTCATGATCAAATACCCGATTATGGCTGTTGTCTTTTCAATCTCTGATTGCATTGGATTGTTATGGTGACGGTTTCAAGATTGTTGATGTTGAATCCATCTGGCAGTGATGCGCCAGTGATGCTACATATCTTAAGCTAATTAATTTTTGTTCTTAAATCAAATGGAAATGCTCTGTAATAAACATACAAGATGCTTTGTATACTTTACAGTGAGACAAGAAGCGGCCAGAATAGGTCAAGAAACAACATCCTAGCTGAAATCGAAATGGGTAAATGGGCATAGGAGGGGCATGTAATTCAGAGGGAAGATAACCAATGTTCCCTCTACTGAACGGTGAAAACGCCAAAAGGAGGTAAGTGCAGCAGCGGCAGCACAGAGCCAGATGTGCAAATAAAATTGGGAAGTGTGTGGTGATATGGTGGCCATTGATTCTGTATGACACAAGACTTGTTCGGGATCAATGAGAGCGGCCTTTTTCTGACAGTATTGGGCTGATGTGATGATACTAAGAAAAGAAAGCACGGTGGGTGGGCCACCAAGGATTCATGGATATTTTGATGCTTGGAGAATTAGTCTCACACTGAACTTGCCCAGTAAGTGACACAATTTCTGTGACTTTAAGAGGGTCGTTGTCACTGCATGCAGAATGTCGTCGCTGCTGTTCGAGCCGAGCGAGGGTCGTTGCGGGAGCTGCACTCCACCACCATCGTCACAGCAGAGCCACGGCTACCACCTGGCAGCGGGGTCACAGGGTGGGGGGCCTCGCATGCCCCCATTCGCCCCGCAGCCCCACGCCGGAGAACAGCCGCTGCGCTCGCTGTCAGTCACATCAGCCCACACCCAACAACAGCAGCAGCAGCAGCAGCAGCAACCACAGCCAGTGTCAACCGTCACCTGTAACGCTCACGAAGTGTGCCACTACTTCCAGCAGGTTTGTTGCATTCACCCAGTTTCAGGAGGCTAGGGAAGTGCATTTCAGGCTATTTGGTTCTTGTTGGTGTATCTCTAGCATCCGCTAGTGTGTTTGGTGAGTCGTGTTCTTCCTTCTTACAGTCTTTTTATTGCTTCTTTCCTGTATGAATTTTAGTATGGAATTTTCTATGAATGTGGTTAGGAAAATTTATTGGCTGTACAGGTGCATTCGTTCTAGGACTTTAGAAGAATTTTGTTGGGCAAATTGAATGATAAGGGAAGAGCACTTTAATATGACATTAAGCAATTTGATTGGCTCATTTAGTGAGCAGTATGGGTGAAGATATATGACATGCCTGATGATATCTTCTTCCTAGCTCTTGTAAAACAAAAAGTGTTGCCATCTTTGTACTTTTCCTTTAAAGCATAGCCTAGCTTGTGACATCAGTGCAACATATATTGAAGAAATATTTAATAAAATATTTCTTAGAATGCCGTGCAGTGTTTCTTGCCTCAGCATGTACTACACCAATCGTACCATGCTGCTCCAATTGGCTAACAGACTGCCAAGTGGGGGAGAGTTTTGGGCGAAATAAAGAAAATAATTGATTCCTTAGACGTTAACTCTATAAACTTAGCCAATGTAGAGTTATTACCTGTAATGGCCACTGATTGATTGATCTCAGTGACAGTAGTTGATGATACTGGTTTTATAGAAAACTCTCATTCTCTATTTACCTGCCATGGTTTTGAATTCCTGTGCGCAGCCTAAGAATCGACGCAAATAAAACATCAACAGTTTCTTTCATCTTTTAATTTTTTTTTTCCAATGACTATTAGTGATTTATTCGCCCTGACCAGACAGTGCTGTGCCACCTTGCTACAGGCAGCATTAATTTTGTAATGGAGTTGGCTCTCATTGTTCTGAACTTTCTTAATTTTAACATGATCTGCTCCTTAATGACAGGTGTGTTACCAAGTTTCACCTTAATTCAAATTCTGTGTACTTGAGATAAATTATTGAACCTTTTGAGTTCAAATCATTGAGAGTTGACTGTAGTAGTTCTTCTATACAGTGAAATCTTATTCATCTAAACTTGTTTCGTTTGTGCTCTTACCTTTGCATTGTCAACATCGATTGCGGTAACACTCCCATAATTCAGCTTCCACTTAATTTGAAAAAATGTTCAGTACCTTCGAGCTCAAGTTATCTAAGCTTTACTGGAGTAGCTTTGTGTAATTTTAGCTCGTGCTTTGACAAATGTGTGTGAGCACACGCACGCGCCCTGTGACCACATCCTGCGCGCATTTACAGGTCTTTTATGTATCGGCCATTCTCACTGGCATTGCCCTCGTCATCGCCGGTGCCATCCAGACGGGCGCACCGGATGCCTCGCTGAATCCCGAGCTGCCTTTGATGCCCTCCGGTATGAGCGAGCCAGAGGGTGGAGTCAGTGGTGGAGACCTCCTGGTGTTTGTCTACATCGGCGTGTTGCTCATTGGCGTCAACATGTCGCTGCTGCTTCTACAGTGCTACATGCGTAGCAAAGAACTACGTCGGGCACGGCGGGTGATCCTGCAGCCGCCGTCTGTCCCACCTGCCACAGTGCATTACAACCCGCTCGTGTCTGTCGGCCCTCCCAGACAGGTGACGTCTGGCCTTTGCTCCCCTGTCATGCATTCATATTTTGGACTAGCTCAAGGGTTCATCACGTCCTAAAAGCTGCTGAGGAACTCTAGAGGGTCCTGGCTTGCATATTTTCCTGCCCAACACAGATGCAAAAGGAACGTGCAGTTACATTGTGAAATGGTCTGCTGAAACCTGAGATTTCTGTGCAGGGCAGTTTGAGAACCCCTGAACTAGAAAGAGCGAAGTATTAGTTCACTGAGGTCGGTCGAATCACTTAAAGTTACCTCATGCAACGAGATTTGTTGACGGTAGACTCAAAAGACCTCACAATCAAGGAACAGCACAAAATGACAGAAATGGCGAATTCTGATGGTAGAAGCAAAATATGCACGTGCCATTTCTTCGGTTCACTTCTTACTTGTGCCAATCGCCCGAATAGCCACACTTCTCAAAGGCCTGTCACGTGACTGCTGTGATGCCAGTAACACGACTATCTCATGTCCGTGCTTTTACTGTTGGCGAGCCATCATCATGTGGCCTTTAAAGCTGAACACACCATGTTATCTTTGTGAGGTAAGCGGCATTGAAATTTGAGTCCGAGTGCAACAAGCAATTGATTGCATCACCATTCTTTTTTTTGGAGGTGCTCTGATGGGAGAGGCAAATCTGTCTATATTTATAGCAATGCAAATCCATTTCAAATTATGACTTAAGAAGAAGAGGTAACAGCACAGCGATGTTTCACGGAAAACCTTGCACAAAATGGACAGGGCTAAAGGGAGACACACTGAAATGTCTGTTTACCAATTGGTCCAACAGTCTACACTACTCATCATAGTGGCTTAAGTTAGGCAGACATGATTCTCCTGACTGTTGTTCTCTAGTTAACAGGGCTAAGATATGGCCTAATTGATGTTGGCTCATAGGGGGCTAAAGCACTGTGCCTGTTGATGGCACAAGAAGATGATTAGCCCGTTAGGGTTGTTATGAGCGAGGTTTAAGCACTGAAACATTGTGTTGCAGTGTTGTAAACATTAGATCTAAAAAACATTCGTGAAAGAAATCAATTGTTAGTTAACCCTTCATCCTGTCTGTTTGTCGGTGGCCTCCTTATGCCTCCAACCAGCAGGATTGTACACAATATTTCCCATTTTACTGGTGTGCCTGGCTGATAGAGCACCTGCACCTTTGTTAGTGCTGTTCATGTACAGGATCATACACTTCTAGCTATAACACGGTCACTGCTTTCAAAGCAACACTGCATCCGATGAAGGCACATATTGATGCAAAGCGATGCAAGCACATAGCGGCTCGGATGGGCTGCTTTTATGGCTTGCCACTTAGCTTTACTGCGAGGCCGGGTCGGACGCAGTGATGCTGGACGAGGCTGTACCCTTGTTTGTGCTTTACATGAAAGTGAGGTTGTACTTATGCTTTGAAATGTGCTCTGCAGATGGTGATGCCCTGTGCCGTGGACCTTGCATCTAGCATGCACAGGCAGCAACAGCAGCCTCAAATGCCTTCGCCAGGTAAAGTTCAACGACGTGGTGTAGGCTACGGTCCGGCATCGGTGCACAGTGTCGCAACGGTGCCGGCCATCCCCAGCACTCAACCACATTGGCTGCTCACACCAGGCTCCCGGTGAGCGAACCCCCCCCCCCCCCCCCCCCCCCCCCCCCCCCCCCGCGCGAGATTTGTGTCGCAGGTAAATGGCGGGACGTTTGTCCACTTCAGCACAACCGCCCACTTTGTGTGTTGCCCACCATTTGTGGTTGTGTTCATGTTAACAAAAAACGATTCATGAATCATTTGTAACCAAAAAAGTTGGGCTTGGAAAGAAATTCCCACCATTTGGTTCAAAAACTTGACAATTGCTCGGTGGACATCACTTCATCAAAAAGTATCTCGGCGCTCATGATTTTTCGCTCACAGCCATGATTTTTTGCCAGCGCCACATTTTCTAGAGAATTAGATCTTTAACAATATCGCATTAAGCAAGCACATTTGAAATGCAAAGGTCAGCTTTTTGGTCATGAAACCACACCAGTATAAGGTAGCAAACAAGGCTGTAGTATACGAAGAAGTGGCTAGGCATTTACAAACACAAGTGCCGCAAAAAAATTGCTTTCACACTTTTCTGTTTCAAGATAGCCACAAAAGTTATCACATAAAACAAATTTGGAAGTAACTACGAAGTCTGCCGCCATGCTGTCGCCACATCAACAGCGAACTTTAGGGGAGCCTGGCCATAAAAACTAAACTTGTCCTAGTCGCTTGACTATGCAACAAGCTGTTCCTCCCAAACATCGGCAGTCACTGTCAGCAAAATTTAAATTAATTATATGCATCTTGCACACAGAGCTGTCAGAAAATTTTGTACCTGTATACGTGCTTGACGTCACCAAAAATTACTATACCGATGATGAAGAAAGCAGTAAAGGCACGCCTTATCTCACACAGCAGCAATGACAAGCTAATCAGGTGGACCCAAAGCAGATTACTGCGATCAACATGCGACATCAGCAGCGCTGCAGACATTGAGGTAGCTTGCTGAACTCTGATGTAATGAAACGAAGGACTTTACATCTCGCATATTCTATTGCATTTCCTTAGGACGACAAGTCGTCGAATTTTCGATCAGTCTGCAAGTCTATTCTGTGGTGACGTATTAAGGCAAAAGTCTTTCTTGGCTCGCAGGCTGCGAAAATGTTCGCAGAAAATATCCTCGGGACATGCCCACAAGAAATGTTCGCACGAACTGACACTTAAAAGACAAAAATCTTGTCTCCACCGGGGCTCAAACTGCTAACCCTCTAATCCCCAGCCAAGCGCGCAAACCACTGCGCCTCTCCGGGCTCGTGAGAAACCAATCCTAATTTTTCTTGTCTAGCGTGAGGAAATTAGTAGTGATGATAATGACAATGCAGTCGGTGACAATGACGATGATAATAGTATCGATAGAGATGATGGTTCATTTAGTTGATGATCATTGCAGCTATAGTGATGATGATGATAGGGATGACAATGACAATGCAGTTAGTGTGAACAGTCCTGTAAAAAGTGGCTTTGGCCATTGCCTCTCTTCAACAGACTTAACAGTCCTGTATAGTTTTTTACTCCTCCACTGGGACCGAGAGGTGTGATGTGCACCATGCTGGTCATGAAAGTCAACTGTCTGCAATTAAGGCCCTCCACTGGCCACGGACTGTGACAATCTTTACTTTCTTTTTCCCAAAATTGAGGACCAACCTTTGCAATGCGTCAACTGATGTACAAGTAAATGTGGCACGGAGTGCCTTTATCTCTGCGTAATGTTCTAAGAGGAATGTATTGTACTGTTAGTGCAAGGGGCCACTTTTTACGTCCACTTTTTTTAGTAAGCAAACTTGCATCACAT
>NC_139348.1:143416847-143445838 GCF_055883805.1 Amblyomma maculatum | reverse complement strand
ATCACATTCAAGTAAATACAGTACTTATTTTGTAACGAAGTTATGGATTTAGCCACGTTGATCTCCCGAAAATAACAGGAAGTGACCTCTGGACAAGCACAGACATGCGCAATGCGCAAGAAAAGAAAAAAGCTCCTCGCATATTATAAGTTCCACAGAGTTTTGAATTTGACTTGACCACTCACAAAGACTACCTCCACAGATCTGTTGCATTAGAATATGACCACCGAAATCTTTTCACGGCCTCTTTAACCAACCTTCTTCATCTCGTGGCTTTGGGGAACATGAATTTTGGCCATTTTTTTTATTCTAGGGCAGCTACCGTTGCCAGCCAGCCACCTCCGAGCTACGACAACCTCCTGGTGGTCAGCCACACACCACGCGACGTCGCCACGCTGCACCTCATCTAGTCATTCAAAAGCGCCACCTGGCTTTGGTCATGCGCTCGGGCTCAAATCGACGCTGCTGCATTTACTAAGTTGTAAGCGGTGGTTCCTCCCCACCCAATCTCAGACCACATTATTTCGCATTACCAGCTTCTATAACCATGTAGAAGTTGTAGTTAGCGAAAGCGGTTCCATTTCTTTTTCCTTCTTGTTTATGACTTCGCATGTACCTAATGTACCTAACGTAACGACGTAAACTCGGAATACGGACCCAGGCGAAAAAGGCAGTGCATCTACAGACAGGCACAAAAAAATATGAGGTGCCTTGTCATTTTATTAGCGCTTTCCTTAAGTTGCTCCTTTTCTCACACTTTTGTCTTACGGTTGAGTTTTTAACCATGGCTCGTTATCTTGTCATAAAATGACTATTGTATGCTCCAAGTATGTCTTTGTGACATCTGATGCCTGTGAACAGAGTTCTCATATGCCTGACCATGCTCATACCTCATTTCTTGTACCTTCTGCAATAGAATTCATCTCATTTCTTTCATTTTTTTTATTTCATTGAGAAGTTTTCACAAGGTTGATATTTTTTTGCCAGCTGATGTGTCAAGAATCGATGCTTTATTCACCACCGTCGACAAGCGTTGCTGTGACGTTTGTTACATATAAAGGGAAGCTGAAACACGTTTCTAAAAAATTGTGTTCTGTGTGACACATTATACATTTTAGTCCATTGAACAAGACTATCTCGTTTAGAAAGGGCAGAAATAAACGCAAACGGCTGCTTTTGTGAGGAACCGTGCGCCAGTACCTCAGAACTCTGAGCAAATGCCACTTTTGCTTGTGATCGGCCAGGACTGTTGTGACGTCATTCGCGGATTCTCCGACCGGCGCCAACGGCGTTGTTATGTGCACGTTGCTTCAGCTGACTGAACGGCTGAGTATAGGAAATTATTGATTATTTGTGCAGTGTCCAACAGCTTTGACTCTTACCGTATGCGTTCAAGCCACGATTGGCTCTAGAAATCGGCGTAACTAACGACGCTGTGGAGTGTGTCGACAGCGAAAGCAAAGTCGGCATATCTACGCATTTTAGAAAAGTGGCACCTGAACGCAAAAAGCACGTAAGCTGGTCCACTTGAACAGCATACACCTTTCACGCTAAATCACATACAGTGCACAAAATAGGCATTTTCTAGGCTGCAATCTGCAGCTCTTTTTTACAGCCTTCAGAAACCGCCTGGCAGCACAGCAACAAGCACACTGCAGCTGCAACCCCTTCGTGTCTTTACAGCTTCGTTTACGTGGCAGGTTGCTAAGTGGGGCGCCGAAAAAGATCCAGTCCTAGCTGCATAATAAAATAAGACAAGTTTGCAATGCAGGTCACGCCGGATGTCACGAGCTTAGTGCCAGTAATGAGCGCGGCGGACGACTGTGCTCTGGCCGTGCACTACTCCCTGGTGTCGCTAGCCCCATATTGCTTCACTTCCAAGCCACAGAAGACGACACTTCGGGATTTCTCGGTGCTGTAGTAAATGGCTTGTGCATAGAACTGCCTTACTGTCAACCCCATTGTCTCATAAAGATGTGATTAACTGCAGCGCCAAGGGGGAGCTAGCGTACAAGGCGACCAATGAGCTGAGACACACCGGCGGCACCTGTTTGGTGGCTGTGAGCAGCTTTCTTGTACCGCAGTTATCACTCCTACCAACATTTAGGTACTGGTCAGTGAGCCTCAAGAAGCATTCATTTTTGACGTTCCTCTATCTCAGGGCTCCCTATTTCAAAAAACAGCAAATCTTGGCACGCTTTCATGATGCCAGCGCAAAAGAACCACGGGCGGCTTGCGGAAGCCATGGCCGGCACGGCTGTGAAGACAGCGCTGCCTTCAGACGATGATTGTGCACGCTGTTGGCACACAAACCAGATAGCATTCCGGACACTGCGTTATAAATAAATATTGCAAATACAGCCTTGCTCGAAAAGCACAAGCCTCACAACCCACCACAAACGGGCCAAATGAGGTAGTGCAGAGTAGGGCTTAACCCCGGGTAGACGCTTGGCCAGCGTCACGACGCTTTAACCCGTCGTTTGCCGGCTCCCTAATAAAGTTATACATACATACATACAGCCTTGTTCTGCTGAATACGACGTCACTTTGTTTACTGCACCCGGTTAGTAGCGATTTAACACTGGCAACCTTGGTTAACCCAACCATATGAGTAGGGTATTGACCACATTACATGCGAGAATAACGACTGAATGACACCACTTTTCAGGCGCACTGATTTCATTGAAATCTCAAGCGTGTGTATCGCTCCGAAGATTGGATAATAGTCATTGTCATCGAAATGATCGGAGCACCACACAGCTGATCTCGAAGGCAAGAAAGTTTTTTTTTTTTTTTTTTTTTTATGGTAGAGACCCACCGAGGCGAAAGTTTCTTATACTCTCAGAAACTGTGAAACACCACATTGTCTCGGCTGACATTGTTTGCACAATCGAGCGCTGCGCTGAATGAACACATGGTAGCCACTAATCGCTGCACATGTTCTCACAGAATGTTTGTTTTTCAATTACACGAGGGAAATGCCTTTTTGAGCAAAAAGCGAGGTTTAGTTTACGACAAAGCAGGCGAGGTACACAGCTCCAGAATTGCTGCATGTTGCAACACTCCACGAATGACATCACTTCCGCCAGTTTCCTCATTTTTCCACCCTATGCTACTGCAAACAACAACATGTCAGAAGCACTTTTTCGGCTTTTATGGACAGAATCCAGAAAAAATTGACACACAATTTATGAATTCCCTTCTTGCCAACTACTGCATTTTATAAAATCTCAAGATCGTTTCAGCTTCCCTTTAAAGGTGCATATTATGATGTCAGTTTGCAATTGCATAACCGTAACAGTGTATGTAAATGTGTTCAGAATCGCTTTAAATTTTGAGCCACTTTGGCAGCCTTCATACTCATTGCGGTGAAACCTCGCATATTATATGCTTTGCATGAAATGGGGAGATGAAATTACTTCAGCTTTACTAGTTGTCTACATCTTGCAAAGGTTGCTTCCTTGTTGAGGCTGAACTCTTATTTGTTGTACTTTTCTGAAATAATTTTAATGCTTCATCGACAGTTCTTATCATAAAAAGTTTAATGCATTGTGTCAACAGTGAAGAAATGCTAGTATGGTTCGCTTACTCTGCCATGGCTGTGAGGCTTATTCTTTCACAGTTGGCTTACTCATTCACTAAATTGTATCCATTTTAAACTGCCCTCTTTTACAACGTCTTCTAGTGTTTATGCCAGAGTTTCGGCCCCACAGTGTTTCAAGTGCATTCATGGCGCAGCTTTCCTGTCAGAGTTT
The DNA here is from genome assembly GCF_055883805.1 of Amblyomma maculatum. Taxonomy (NCBI): domain Eukaryota; kingdom Metazoa; phylum Arthropoda; class Arachnida; order Ixodida; family Ixodidae; genus Amblyomma; species Amblyomma maculatum. The sequence continues at coordinate 143,442,083 of NC_139348.1, read as the reverse complement.
GAAACTGTTTATTGTCAGCTTAAAGGGCCACTGTCCACCCTCTGGTCGAAAATATTTTCTTCCCCCGGTGACTGTGAGGCTTCACCCCCAGAAAGCAAGGCCGCAAAATGTTTTTGAAAAGAGTAATTAATAATGCAGTTACAGCCACCGCAATGGACCGATTCTGTCGTGTTTCTCTCCTCCCGTTCCCTCGCAAAGGTTTTTCACTCTCTGGCCCGGTCGTCTAGCCTCCGCAAGCCAAATTCCCCTTCCTCCTCCGTATTTGGCAGGAGGTGGGGCGTGGTACTCTCTATGCGCGAAAACGAAACGGGGAACGGAGCGTGCGCTGCTGCACTCAGTTTGGCCGTAGCGAGGGAAAAGCGCGCAACGAGCGGCAGACACAGTTAGTCATGTACGCCCATCCTTCACCCGTCAGTCAGCGAGATGGACCAATGGATGTTGTTGCCATTCTGACGTCAGCCTCGGGGCCCGACGGGCCAGCATAAAGAACAGGAACGCTGGTTTTCCGAAGGAGAGGATGAGAGAGCTTTAATATGTATTTTTGCTGCTTTGCGGTGTGCATGTCGTTGTAGCATTTTGCACACATTATCTCCAGTACCTGATCGAAGCATTAGGCTCTTTTGCTTAAAAGGTCATACCCTGGGCAGTGGCCCTTTAAGTATTCTCCCAGCTTTTCCTAGGCGCATTTAAGAAATGCTGTGCTGTTCAGGCATCTTGCATCTATTATCACAAATATCTTCTTTCTTTCTGCATTTTTTTCCTCTCCTTTTTTTCTTCTTTTCTTTTCTCTCTTCTTTCTTTGTGAATATTTTAGGGCTGACTGGTTTGCAAACGTTTCCATTGTGCACGGACGTCAAGTGGCTGCTTGTAATGACCATAGTGAACATATACGCGGCTTCTTGCATAGGTTATCACTCTTGAACATTTTAGACTACCTTCAACTACCTCCGTCTAGTTCTTGCTTCTCTTTTGAGCATCGTGTCATGCTACCTGTGTTACTAGCTGTGAGCTCTATTTTTTTTTTTTTTTGAGAGGGGGGGGGGGGGAGGCGGTGCGGTGACTTTCAGCTCAGGTTATGCTACAACTAGTTTTACTACTACGACCATTAACACAGCTCAGCCTGCGCACGAGCAATAACTTTCCCTGGTTAAAGAGAAAACCAGGCAGTTCTGAATAAGGGAAGAATCTCGGGCACTTTCGTAATGGTGTGACTTTACCTGTGCATTCCTTTTTTCTTAACAACACCCTTTTTTTTTTTTTTTTTTTTTTTTTTTTTTTTTTTTTTTTTTTTTTTTTTTTTTGAGGCAGGAATTCTCATTTGTAAGTGTGTGAGGGGCTTCAAGTGGAGCTTCGAGAGTGTAAGTGATGATGAAGGAATGCTGTCTGAAAATTGAGCTCGCGTAAACAGAGTCACTAATTCGCCATTTTTTGTGGACATATTGAAAAGACTAAATATAAGAGATTATGCGCAAGTTCATTTTTTGCTGCTTCTGCGTCACTGTCAAAATATGCAAAGTCCCCAAAAAGGTAAAAGTTAAAAGATAGCGGTAATAATTTAGTAAAACATTATTGAGAAGTCGGTTCCATTCCAAGTTAACTTTGCTGGTATAATACTAATAGCAATTCTATTTCTGTTGTTTCACTTTCTCACCTTTTGTCATTGCCAGAAGAAATTCCATGGCCTATTCAGAATAGCTAGACTTAGCCAGTAATAAAAGGGATGTAAATACAAAAATGTAATGGAACCGGTTTGACAACAGTTGTGTCATACACTAGAGATACTTGAACGGGTTTTTTTTATTAAACAGTGATGCCAGCTTAGGCTGTGCAAGCAAAAAATGTGAGGAAAAATCGTTTTTTGAAATTGTAGTACAATTCATAATCTGTGGGCTAACTTTAGGTAACTGTACTTACTTTACCTAACTTTATATAACTTGTAGGTAAGTAGCTGCACCAGTTCTAAAGAAAATTCTCATAGTTGAGCACATGCGATGTCATTGCGGAGCAGCAGTTCGGGTATAATTGCAAAGTTTGTTCACACATAGCGGCATCCTGTGCCTAGTCATTTAAACGGTAGCAGCTAAGTGAAATATGTCATCTCGTAAAGAGCCTGATATCATTGAGTCCAAAAAGTGAAATGTCTCATTGCCACGCAAGGTCGGAACAGAGTCGAAGTGGATGTCTTGAAAGTTCAGTTGTCAGCATCATAGTTTTATCCGAGCCCTTAAGCTCTTGTTTCATTTTCCTTGGGGTTTTTTTTTTTTTTTTTTTTTTTTTTTTTCTTCTTCTTCAAACGTTCAGGCATCAAGCTTCAAGCTTGTTTACTTTTGACTCTAGAGGATATTACCATTTTTCACACCTGAAACAGAGCTGTCACACTTCTTTGGCTCAGATAATCAGAGGACGTTTCCGCCACACTGCATCAAAAAAAGAAAGTGTATATAATATGCCAGATATACATATTTGCTTTCTGTGATTTTAGTTGTTGTTTTTTTTAATATTCCCAGGGTTCCTATCAAGGGGGCAAGCTTCTGCTTCCTAGTCTTGCATAATCTCAGTTATTGTCGAGAAGATAGCGCTTTTAAAAAATCACTAGTCACTCTTATTATTCTCAGCTAAGACAGTTACGCCATCGGTCATTTAGTAAACTAACAAGGAGACTCGTGATTTCACCGGGAATTCAACTACTCACGTGATTCGTGAACCAGAATTCCCGGTAACTCCTAAGTGCAATAAACTGCTGTTTGCCAAAATGCGCTAGTCTTGAAATCGCCGCAGCAAGAACTGCTGTTGTAACTTTGTAACTGGCTTTTTTTTTTTTTTCTGTCTTTGTTGTCATCTGTAGAGTGTTTTATCGTTCCCAAGGAAAATAACCACCAAAAAATGCAAATAAGGTGTACACATAGCACACATACCGTATTTACTCTAATCTAGACCGCCAGTTTTTTCAACAAACAAGAGATACGAAACTCTTGGGTCAGCTAAGATTCGAGGATTTCGCCATTGTATAATGAAACATGGCATAAAATCATAAAAAGACGCTGGCTAACTTCAACAGGCCTCGTCAAGCGCGTGTCGCTAGGAGTTATAAATAGTAGCTGGATCACTGCAGCCTCAGACGACATCCCAGAAAGTGTCGTGCGCTTGTTCCGAAAGTGCAGCATTTCCAATGCACTGGATTGCACAGAAAGTTGTACACTCTATGAGGACAGTGACATGGAGGCCAACAATGACAGTGACGAGTGTGCAAGAACAAGTATGTGCAAATAAATGTCATTTGCGGGCTTGTCCCTGTTGCCGTTCTCAAGTGTCTTCACGGCTGGCTTAAATTCAAAGAAGGTTTTCTTAGAAAAGAGAGGCCAGTTATGGTCGACGTAGAAGTAAATGCGATAGTTATTTGCACCCTCTCTTGGGCTAGGTGGTACAAAACAGGCTGATATGTTATCTTTTATTGCCTCCAGGGGGGAACTAATAGTGCTGCCTTTCTAAAAATGGACGCAGTTTTTGCTGTAGCTGCTTCACATAAAGTGTTACATAAGAAGCCAATAGCTTCTAATAGCCCTCACTGCTTTGAGCATCACCTTTATTCGATGTGTTTGACCTGTTATAGTACCGTGACTTTTATGTTGACCTGATTCAAATCAAGAGATGTACATGACCCACTTTGAAGGTCGCTTTTAAAATTACACTGCCCACCTCACCGCCTGCTGTTTCTTGCCAAGGAGACTGGCATACAGCGTCATCCAGGTTTTGTTCATAGTGGAAATCTGTTCTTTGGCTCTTTGCGGCTATATTAGCATTTGTTTGTCAGTAAAAGAGATATTTTTCTCGCGCCACTCAAAAAGAGCTCGTAACATCTACACCGAAAACTGTTCTGTGATCGTTTGGAAATGAATGTCTGTGCGCCCTATCCTCGGAGATATGCATCAGGACGACCATACTAAAATCGTCACAGTTTCCTAGTGGAACCAATTGAGGCCGAAAATGACTGCTTTCTTTTTCCTGCTTTTTCTAGTTCGTAAAAGCTCTATTTTCAGGGACAGGGGCTTCATTGTCATTTGAATGCAGCTATGAATCTATAAAACCAACTTCGGTTAGTCCTCACTATCTCTTTAGCGTGAACTTACGCCTTATGCAGTTGACTGTTGGTTTCTTCGCATCGAAGCTGGTCGTTGTGTGATCTGAGCCCAAACTGGGGCTGGCAGCATGATCCTTTTCTTTTTATTGTTAATATATTATTATTACTAGACAGATTTTATTCTAGTGTTCAGATGAGAGGCATCCTGCAACGTCTTTATTCCGAGCGCTTGTTCTTATGATTGTTGCTATTATTATTATTATTATTTACTGGATTAACTCAGTGTGGGCGCTTAAGAGATCTACAAGCAGTGCGCACTGACGTCTTTGCTTTCTTTGGCTGCTGTGGTATTTTGTTGGATGTATGCGTGACATTTTTTATTCCGTACCTGAGATGACAGCTTCTTATTATGTTTTATTGTGTCACAGTGATCTTTTATCCCTTATCCTTGGATGTGCAATTATGAAAGTGCATTTCTCTAGAGGCTTTAGCATTTTTCTGCAAGCAGACTACTGTAGTTAGTTTCACTTCGTTCCTTATCTTCTTTCTTTCTTTTTAACCTGCTTTGTTCATTGGCAAGCCATTGCTTCTTGTGTTCATTGCAAAATGCCATTTCTCTTCACAGCATTGGCTTGCACTCAGGACAGCTTTCTAGTGACTGATACTTGATCTTGTTTTCTTCTTATTAAAAAAAGGCACATAGTAGTAAAACCGAGAAAAGTTACTAATCGCGCTATTAAATGTATTTACCCTCATCAGTTTCGTGGTTCAATGGACCTGAGGTGCATTTTTAGACTCCTAAAGAGAACAGTTCAAATCTCCATGCTGAGAGTCTCTTTTATGCTCAGAAAAATATTGAACTATGTCTCACCTTTTTTTTTTTACCCCTGAATCACTTATTTTGATGCTTTGACCATTGACAGTGATTTCTGTTGAACTGGGCAACTAAATTAAGTTTGGAACGCAAGCCTTCGTGAGATTGCAATAATGTGACAACAATTTTGTTGAAGATTTGTAGTTTCCAAATAGAGCAATAGAAGTGTGCTTTTCTGGGAAATGTATTTCAGACCTCGCAGAGGTGAAATGCAAAGGACTTGCAATGCATTTTTACGAATACCAAACTTTTCGCTACATAGACTTTGTTGAGAAACCACGAAACTTGGCGATATTGGTAGATTTGTAAACAATTCCTCACTGACCTATACGATGGAGAATTGTATTGATCAATGCTGCCTCTATTTTCCTTTTTTTTCTAGAGTGCTGGAAGGGAAATGTTTAAATGAACTTTAGCACATTCACACCTGCACTTTACGCAAGCCAACGAAAACAAATCTCTTTCTTGTGCGTGTGCGCATGTTCATAACCTCAAGCGAGCTTTTTCACGACACCTGTGGTGTCCGTGTTGACCACAAGTACGTGTTTTCAAGAATGTTTCCCAAGGTTACACTAGAAGAAATTGTCGCACAGCATACAGACCTTCATTGCTCTCAGCATGCGTGTAAGCCGTTTCTGTAAGTAATTGATTGTCTCTGTTTTAGAACCCAGCCACTGATTTGACGATACTGTCGACACGGTGAAAAGGACCTGTACAGGGGATGCCTATTTTTTTTCCTTTTTCTGTGCATTGTTTCATTTTGTTTCTCCTCTTCAAATTCATTTCGTTAAAAGTATGTCTCACAAGGCTCGGGCTACCATGCTGAAGGGTTGATAGACAGCACAAATTCCTCTATATTTTATCTGTATTACTCATGAATGCTGAAAGGTCAAAAGTCAGATTTCTCAGTAAAATTTAATGTACTCAAGAATGACTTTTTGATTCAATGCAAATTTTTATTTTACTCAAAGCTTTGGTCTCATAATCGTTACTTGTACTGAAAAGGGTACAACTAACTTGTACTTCATGTAATTCATACAAATGTTTGGTCTCTTTCTAATTCTAATTAGTATTAAAAATAGACTAACCTTAGAGCATTTGGCCTACTAAGCATTATTCCAGAGCTGATGTAGCTCTGCCGCAGTGGAAGTGGTAAACATTTTCTTGTAGCTGTGTTTTCATTCTGGAGCAAGACTATTTAGCAGAGTTTGGCGTTCCTGGCATGCTCTTTTTTTTGTAATGTTATGAAAGTTGCTGTGCCACATTTCCTGGTAGTGTTGCCGCGGGAAACTTCACAGTGTGTTTCCCTCCTATCTACACCTCTGTTGAGCTTGTGATCGATTTCCGTGAACGACTTGTTATTTATTGTCGCCGCACTCATCATATTCTTGTACAAACATATCATTGTTTCTCATTGTGCCCAGTATGAACGACAACCCCTATACGTCTGTTTGCTTGCCAAAATGTGGGCCTTTTTGGCCTCCTGTCTACTTACCGATCATGATGTGGTCATTGTCTGTATGTGCTGCCATTTCATATTGTTGGAGCATTTGTTTATAAATATGTCCAACTGCACATTGTTTGTGGCCTGTCTCACTCATTTCTTTCTATTTTCCTTTTTTTTTTTATGGCATGATGGAGTGCATTACTTCCACGGGCATTATAGTCTACTCACACATAGCTGTTTGCATGACATGCCGAAAGTCGTTTCGTCATGAATCGATTTTTGTCACAATACTGCATTGAGATCACGATGGGCATGCATGAGTGGGAAGGTTTGTTCTATACATCATCATCAGTCAAATTAGTTTCATTAGAAGCCCTTGGGCCTCCCTAGCCCTGTTTTGTATTGAGTGCATCATGAGCCAAATTATTTTAATTAGTGGACAAAGGAAGAATTCTCTCATTGGTTTCCCTTTTGCCATTTCTTGTGTCGGGTTACCCTGTCCCCAGAAATTTCCTGACCTCATTTCCCCATGTGAGCCATTATTGACTCTCTTCGGATATCTTTTCCCTTCACCTGGTATCCACATTGTCACACTAATTGACCGACAGTTCTCCCTGCTGTGCATAATGTGCCTAATCTCGGGTACCGTGTTGTCAACCCTTACTTTGCTCTCTAATCCACTCTATTTCTTGCGCAAAGTGGCACTGAAAACAATTCCGTACAGTTGTTGTTATTAAAAAAATAATAATAATTTATTCGGTGGTATTCTGTGGCCCTTTTCGGTTGCGTCGCCATTTTTGCAGAAGTGAAAGGCACATTTACTGCAGAGAAAGTTGGATTTAACAACGTAACATTCTTTCTAGCCCGTTTTATTTAAACACCCTACTGAGAAGACATCCACGAACACCATGCACTTAGAAGTGAATACCTTAGGAGATCAGCGGAAAAAAAAAATGCAGTCTGAACTGATCTCGGCACAGTTTTCTTCACAAACAGCCAGCGAAGCCAACACCTGTAGTTCATTTTATTTACCTCTTCCAGCTTATAAAAGCTTTCCTACAACCATATGTTCTTATAAAGCTTTGTCTCCTGTTATCTGTCAGAGAGTCCATTCATCCTGGCTGTTTGCTTAGATGTACTATGTGCACTCCTTCACCGCCTGTTGTAAACTTTTTCTTGTTAACGAGACTGTTGACCATTTCTTAAAGTTTATTTCTTTCAAATCCACTTTTGCACTTTGCTCATAAGATCTTCAATTCTTTGTTGTAAATCATTGCCTGGGCGGACAGCAGATTGCAGAAGCATTGCCATATATTGCATTTTTTTTTTTTTTTGTAGCAGTTTCTGATTTAACAACGGTCAATGAGCTTTTCATATAGTTTATGACGGTGCATCAAGATTTCCGCGGATATTTTCTTTTGTATTTTGCAGGATGTGCACATCGCACAAGTACTCTATGTTTATTTTTGTTTTGTCCAGTGGCGCGAGCAAAAAAAAAAAAAAATGGGGTGAAAAGGTTTGGAGCACAACAATTAATCACACCTGTACCATGTATTGCCGTATGATTACTTAATCACGACAGACAGTATAAGTGTCAGGGGTGGCATGCTAAACGACTCGTAGAACTTATTTTATTTGCAAATCGGCAGTAGCGACACTAATTATATTGGCATTCGCTGCATTCTGTCGGAGCATGGTCGGAGAAACAGAATACTAGGGATCACTAGGGACATTTGAGCCGAGAGGGAAACCACCTGAGTGCGTTGTGGGGCAGCTGGCTTTCCCGAACGCGGTGGGGGCAGCTTGTACTACCATTGCTTTGCCGTAAGTGCAAGAGCGTATAATGTTCCCTCGTCGCTATCATTGTTCTTGCAGTATCTCATCAGCATCTTTGTCGCGATAGCAAACGAGCTGATAGTACGAGGCTTTTACGATTAACGCTAGAGAGAATTGGTTGTGGAGAGGGGAGGCACGCGAGTCGGGATTTCCGAGTCGGCATATCGCTTCATCCGTCACACGCTCGAGAATGTGATTGCTGAAGCTTGCGTTTTCCTCGTTTCGCGAATGTGCACCGTGAATTCTCTGGGCGGTACGGAGATTTTAGACTTGCGCTGAAAGCCATTTAAGGGGGGAAAAAAATGCCCGAGTCGCCGTCGCTCTTGCAGGGCTTCCGGACCGGCCGGGCTGCGATGTCGGGGGTATTCCACTGGTTCCGCCTGCTAGCCGGGGGCATTTGCTTGCCCCTGGTGTTTCCGTATATCGTCTACAAACTGTACCGCATGCGTTGGGGCTCGCTCAAGACGGGGTGCCTTCAAGACAAGGTGGTCCTTATCACGGGAGCCAGCTCAGGCCTTGGTGAAGGTCTGTGTTTCGTTTCCTTTTCCTCTACTTTCGCTTTTGACGGCTATCGTTTCTGTGGCTTTAATGCACCGCAAGGTGAATCAAGACTATCTAAAGCGAATTGTTATAACAACGAGTACGTGAAAGTCACGTAAACAAGAGCACCGATAAATGATTCAAGCCGCTGTTTTACAGTCTTGATAGTACGTGACACATCAACTTAGCCCCTTCCCCCACTTTATTGCCGCTCCTTTCATTTGTGTGCAAATTACATACGGCTGCGAAGATGAGTCAGTAAACTTTCCCATTCCCAGGCACGCAGTTCGTAATTTTTGTACTAAATGACGTAGCGAGTGAGGCGATTTCGGTGTATGCATGCATTATGCTTCGCTCATGGTTTGCTTTTTCCGGCGGTTTACGTTGACCAAGGGGAGGAAAGATTCGGTCAGTGAGCACGAAATAGCCCGAACAAGCTGGGTAAAGTCTGTGTCGGCAACTATTAACTTTTCATGCCCAAGTCGAGTCTGTGGAGTGTTGGTTTTGAGTTAACCGAACCGTGATATTTTTCTCTAGCAAAATTTGCTCAGATCTAGATGCCAGATACAAAAACAAAGTTGATGTCTGTAGCCAAGGCATATGTTTGATTCGCAGCCTTGGCGCACAAATTCTTTGCGGCTGGCTGCAAAGTGATCTTGGCTTCACGTCGTGTAACCGAATTGGACAGAGTTAAGGAAGATCTCCTCCAGTCTGTGCCGGTGAGTTATGTGACATTTTTTCATGAGTAGCGTTGCAGCTATGTTTAATTTAATGTTTAATTTATTTGTGCTATCCAGAGAGCCTTATCAGAGCACTCGTGTTGATTTTGCAGCCTCAGGCTTCTTTTTAATTGAAAAAGGAATCAGCCATGTAGCATCGCTTGGGATAGCTAAACCTTTCATTACTTTCACCGTATGTCACGTTAGCATACAGTGTATTTTAGTTTATTCACTTGTTGCGCATCAATGCTGCTGGTTGAAGTATGCAGATTGAACATAAGCAAAGTGATTCTGCTCTCGGCTTGTTTTTATTATTCTAAATATAAAGAATTTGAGGCTCAAGGCTCATTTCTCGATGCTTGCAGCAACCAACAGTTCCACACACCCCGGCCGTAGTCCAGCTGGACTTGGCGGACTTATCGTCGATTGCGGAGAAGGCACAGCAGGCCCTCCGTATTCATGGTCGCATTGACATCCTCATCAACAGTGGTGGCATCAGCTACCGCGGTGAAGCATCAGACACATCAGTGGAAGTTGACGTCAAACTTATGATGGTCAACTACTTTGGTCATGTCGCACTCACCAAAGGTGTGTGTGTGCATGTTGCAGTCATAGAATTAACTAGCAGCTCTTCAAAGTCCGGAATAGTTGTAGCAATAACTGTTTCATTTGTCTGTAGAGCTTAATTGATGCTCTGTTACAAAACTCTGCATATAGACTATAGAGAGTGATAAGTGCTTCCTTCTTATCTGATCTTTTTCTGCATTCAAATTTCTCAGTGCATTACACTGCTGTTATTGGTGACCCTACACATGCAGATCATCTACACCATTGCTGTTTTTTGGCCCGAAAAGATCCCATTTCATTGTAATGTCTTCATTTGTCTCGTACGAAAAGTTTGCAGAAGCAAAAATTGTGCTTCATGGTTTTCGGGTAAACCTTGGAGCAGAAAAGATGCCACCTTCGCACTTGTGTACGAGATTTTCTGCCTTCATGTCCACTTTCTTTCGAAATTGAAGTTATTTATTGGCATTAATCATACACTATATGACCTTTTTGAAATCCTGCTTTAGATGTCTCGTGAAGCTTACAGAGAGATTACCTGATGACCAATTTGCAAAATGATGAATTGCAATTAATTTTAGACTACCCATTTTATGTGGCCGTCTATGAGAGACGTACTACTAACTTCTGAAGGGCATGGAAGATTAACATCTCTTTGTGGGGTTTCACGGCTGATGGGGCAAAATAAATTGGTATTTTCTTACTTGGCACTGGCCACAGTTATCATTAATCTGCTTTTATCCGTGCTTAATGGTCTTAATTCATTGGACCCTTGATTGTTGTTTATGCACCTACACTGTGGGCACTCTCCATGTATCATTCAGTCATACAATCAAACGGGCAACAGATTTGCAAGCTCCTCAGTGAACTTGGCCGGTTAGATTGGCAAGAAATCTCATTTGATGAATGTGTTAGTTATGAGAAGACAGTTGATTGCAGGTTGGGGTATAGTCGTATGTAGCCATGAGCAGTTATTTTCTTTATTTTTTATTTTACTTAACAGTAGATAACATATTTCGAGCACAGTTTCTAGCCTTATTAGAGTGGTCACATTTTTTAGCATTTCCTCATTTCTTGGGGGTTGTTCTAGTTCAGCTCGTTGTGCTGTTATTGGTTTTAAAGCTTCTTTTTTCACTTGAGGGATAATGTTTAGGTTCCCCAAAAATTTGTTAACTACAAGCTGTGACAATTCAAGGATGCAACATGAGAAACTAAAACACAAACAAAAACAATTTTTGCTCACTGATATTGAGGCTTGATCTGGCATTTAAGCCTGTTTTTTATTACTAAGGCATAGCATGTAACCAAATTTGACACAAATATGCCTTTTTGTGGAGATTTCAGAACTTCACCTTTTTTTTACGATAGCTGTTATGGTAGCTGGGTAATTGCGATTAAGTCATCTCATCCCAGGGTTTTAACAATAATTGGTTGGTTGGTTGGTTTGTGGGGGTTTAACGTCCCAAAGCGACTCAGGCTATGAGAGACGCCGTAGTGGAGGACTCCGGAAATTTCGACCACCTGGGGTTCTTTAACGTGCACTGACATCGCACAGCACACGGGCACCTTGCTTTTCGCCTCCATCGAAAAGCGGCCGCCGAAGCCGGGATTCGATCCCGCGTCCTTGGGCACAGTAGCCGAGTGCCGTAACCACTGCACCACCCCGGCGGGGCTTTAACAATAATTAAGAAGAAAGTGCATTAGCTTTTTTCCTGCACGTTCACAAAGTCCCGATCTGTAAAGTTTTAGAAGTTATTTTTTAAAATGCCCAATACTTATGAAAACAAAGATAAACTTAAGCGCACACATCCTCCTAAAACCTTGGATGCATTTTAGGTCACAATTTCCCTTGAATAACTCAGTAGCATGATTAAGACCAAAAGTGTTAAATATTTTCTCAATAGCACTGATTGTTTCAGCTCAGGGCAGTGTCGAGATTATTACAAAGAAAGATTTTAAACTATGCATAAAGGAATAAATTAGGTGCAGGTATAGTTTAATTTTGAACTTCTGCACATTCACTTTATTATTAACTTTGATAAAAAACCACAGTTATGCTCTAAAAGTACATAGAAATACCAGAAACAGAACTTTCTTCTGTGGCAAATGCATGGTCACCGTGGCACTGAACATTGCCATTCTGCAACTCAATTTTTCAGAATTTTTAGTCAGGAAATAGGACGGTGCAATTTCTTCGGGGCTACATAGATGGCAGCAATGGATGTCCCATCTTATTGGATAGTCAGGATTTATATGATGATAAATTCCCTGGCGCAGGAGTACTAGCTCAAAAAATAATGTCCAGTATATTGGACAAATTGCCCATAGCTTGCTGTCAGGAGGATACACTATTACATAGAACTGTTCCTTAAATAGAATAGGCTTCGAGAGCTATTGTTCATATATGTAGAACAGTCAAGCACTTCATTGCACTCCTTTAAAATTCATTCGCACTGAATGGATAATTCTGCTCTTTGCTAAAGGGAAGAGTGATATAAAACTCGGAGATTTCTTTGTTTAAAAAATGGAGGCCTAGTGGTCTCTCCCGCATAAAAAAAAAATGCTCGAAGGGTTGTCGTCCCCAGGATCAAATCTGCCCTAGAACAGCAGTTCACTGTACTAGCAAAACAGTCTAGGCATTGGTCGAATATTAGGGAAATCCCCTAAAGTGGAGTAGATTCGTAATAAGGGATTAATTACTCATTGACATCCACCCAAGTGGAGCCATACAGCAGCAAAGGAAAGCTATTCAGTTTTCTCAGAAACTTCGTAGTTAAAAAAAAATTCATCCTGGTCCGGGGATCAAATCGGGGACCACCACCTTTCCGGGGCAGTCCCTCTACTAACTGAGCTAACCAGGACGGTTAGCAGATCAGCTGGTAGGCGAGAGCGAATTGATCTATATAACTCTGAAGTGGGAATGGTGTTGGTCAAATATTTAGGGGAATCCCCCAAGGTGGAGTAGATTTGTAATAAGGGAGTAATTACTCCTTTCGTCTGTGCATTCCTTGTACGAGTATTTTTGTTATGCACATAAAAGCAGTAGTTTGTGACTCATCTCTTGGAATTATGCGAAAGAATTGGTAACTTGGCTACACGTCATTCTACTCACGTGCCCACAAAACACAGCAGTCATTTCTGCATCAGCTTTTTGCTGGGCATTACAGTATTCACTGTGGTGGTTTCATTATATTCTTTTTCAGCAATACTGCCAAACATGATCGAAATGAGGGATGGAACCATCGTTGCCATCAGCAGCGTGCAGGGGAAGATTGGGCTGCCTTTCCGCTCGGCCTGTAAGTGGATAACCTTTGCATGGACTTTTAGTTGCAAAGTCAGTGTGTCAGTTATAGAGTATTAAGGCGAAAGCTTTTCTTATGCTCATGGAACGAAATCCTGTGCTTGAGAGTTGTGCACGAGACCTGTTTTGGATTTGTGCGCAGACGTGTCAATTGTCAATCATCCTGATGAGGTCATCAGAAAAATAAAAATCATGTCCCCACTGGGACTCGAACCTCCATCCCTCAGATCCCCAGCAGAGCGCTTTAACCAACTGCTCCATGCCCAGGACCGTGAAACGCACATCATAATTCTCCTTGTCTACGATGAGGATGACAGGAACGATCAGAGCTTTTGGATCATACCAGTTGCGAAACTCCGCTTCAAAAAGTGACCGAATTTTGTACGCATTTTTCGGGTGTCTATGAATTGTCACGCCATCTGGAAGCGCTCAGTACAAGCTTTTTGCTATTGACACCATTGCCTTTTGGAAATCAAATTTTTCTCTCCTCTTTTCCATCTCAACTAACTATATGGCTGTTATCCTAATCATTTTTGCTGCTGCAAGTCTTCAACTAATTTTATTTTCCGTAATGTTTGTGTATTTATCAGCGATCAGAAAGTTTGGAATTCAGACGCAGTTTTCTTTAATGGCTGGGGTTGCCGCCACCATTCGTAAACACCCGAATTTTGACCAATCAAATCCGCCATTTTTTGATACACGGGCCCTACGGAAAGTTTCGCAACTGGTAATATTGAGGAGCTCTGAGTAATGATGACAGTAGCAATGATAATAATAGTGCATTTAGTTGGTAATGATAATGAGAGCAAACGTAATGCACAGTGTGAACCAGCAACACTTAGGCTTTCGCATTTCTACAGTGTGCAATCCACAGTGCTCTCGGAATTTTTTTCTTTTCCCAGTGTATTGGTCCTTACGATAATGTGTCATCTGCAATTTTTCAGACGCAGCATCCAAGCACGCAACGCAGGCCTTCTTTGACAGCTTGCTGTCAGAGGTGGCGCAGTACAACGTCCATGTGTGTGTCGTCTCGCCGGGATACATCCGCACCAACCTCTCAATGAATGCACTCACTGGCACTGGAGCCGTGTACGGCGGTGAGTATTTTTTGGCAGTGCTATCCACCACTTTCTCAAGATCAGGAAAAGCCTGGGCGGATTTTTTTGTACGCTGATCACACTTTGTTTAGATGAACAAAATTGCCAAAGAGTTGTGCCCTCATAAGAATGCACATTTACGTATATCATCCACATCATTAGTCCCTTTAAGTGAAGTGTAGATCGCATGCAGTGAACAAATATGTTGGCACCTTTTCATTCCCTCTTTTCACTATTCCCACTCACCGTAAAGGGGGATGCGGGATCAAAATCACAATATTTATTAAAAAAAAACAGGCACAGCTGTGTAGTGGGCGAGAAACTGAATGTGCAGTGTAGCCTTAAGTTAGAATGCTTGTTTTTCGCATTCTATAGCCAAAGATGACCTGCTATCGAGAGTACAGCTGACAGCTGAAAATAAAATCGGAAAGAAAGGACAAGTTCTGGGCCATGGCAATATCCGATTGACTGGTAAACCGAAATAGACCCTTTAGTTGACTGAAACACCACACATAACCTTCGAACACTGTTTTCGCACTATCTAACCAGAGTGCTAACCAAAGTTCTAGACAAGCTGGAGATAGAAAAGATAGAATACGGAACCTAGACGAAGGGGCACACCCAGCAAGCAACCAAGAAAAGCACTTCACGAGCGCATACAAGGGCGCTGGACAGCTGTAAAGCTGGAGAAAAAAAAAAGAAAGAGGCTACTCAACGCCACAGAGCACTTCGGGCTGAAAAGGAAAATCAAACGCATGCACCAGCCACTTTAATTTACTCATTTAGGCCCTAAACTTGAATGGCAGGTTCTAAAATTTTTGAACTCATTTTTCTCAGTTCGCACTTTTTGCAAGAGCCCAACCGTTAGGAAAACTACCATTTCTAAACGGTTTCGCCAAAGGCTATTTTAAAAGTGGATTCTGAGCTAAAATTTTGTTCAGAACAAGATAAGGCATTTTTTGGATTCCTAATTATTCTTTTTAAGAAAAAGAAGTATCTAATATGCGACATATAGGGACAAGAGAAAAAAAAATGAAGGAAAAATGCTCAGATTTTTACTTGCAATTGGCCTTATCTTACAGAGCTATCTAAGTGCAAAGGGTTAGTTCATCTTCACGATTTTTGAAATCGTAGTTTTCCTACGCTGACACACTTAATTACTCATTATGACAACTACAACTTTTTTTTTTTGTTTGTGGCAAGGTGGGTTGAAACTTAAATATATTCTAATAAGAGGAAGATAAGCCATCCCTGAACATTTTATCAAAACTGGTGCAACAGTTCAAAATTTTACCCTTTGGCACCGCATCCACCCTTAAAGAGAGTTCGGAGCTTTGTGCCCCGCGTCTGCATGCTTCTTTTGTATATATTGTCATTGCATATGTTCATACATTGCTGTATGGTTTGGCCAACAATGCCTGTTTTGGACTGATTACTTTGCTCAAGAAATGATGCAGCATTTCATGCCTTCCTGTATTTGCTAAAGACACCTTTGCTGTCTGTGGTATGTTCTGTCAGGGCAAAAGCAGCATCGCATATATTCCCAGAGTACCTCACTACATTATTGTACAGTCCTGTGAATAAGCAGAGATCGATAGGGAGAAAAACGGAATGCAAACCAGAAGGGATGTTCCGGTTAACTACCTCGCATAGAGGGGAGGTAAAAGGGAGCGAAGAGTAGGAATAATCAAGGACATCGGTTAGATGCTGTGACGTTAGAACCTTTTGCATGGGCACGATGCCCTCAGAACGTGGAACAGTGCTTGCTGCGTCTGCAGGGCTGTCAACTGCCGCGACTACAGTCCATGAATTCTTGCCTCCATCAGCCGGTAATGATCAACATGAATTCCACTCAAGCTGAGGTCTTGTATGAGCAATGGATTCAATTGCAGTTTGAGAATTCACATTGAGAAGTTCGCATGGAGGATTCATATTGTCTAAGGGCGCATTTCTAGAGTTCCTTGAGCTGCGTTAACGGAGCACATGATACCGGCCGGGGTGTGTCACGCTTAAGAGCCCTGACAATAGTTCCACTGCTCTTACTGGACAGTGCAAAAGATGTGCTTATTATCGCGAACATCGGATTTAAAAATCCTCCAACCATTCGATTTGAATTCGCGACGTCAATATAATGTTCAGAAAGCTCTCCCAAATTGTGTCTTGACTTTCTTCCTTCTGCCATGACTAGTGAAGTTGATCTCTGCAATTAGAGCATAGCGCACTTTCCTGTGCTTTCTTCCCTTCTGCCTACATATTCGTTCACCATTTTCTAAGATGAATCAAGCTGATTCAGCAGACAGCTTACTGGCTGCTTTGCAGCATTAATACGGGCAGCTTTCTCCTCTCTTTGCCCTGCCGCGGTGGCTCAGTGGTTAAGGCGCTCGACTGCCGAACCCAAGGATACAAGATCAAATCCCGACCACAGCGGCCACTTTTTGATGGAAGTGAAAGCAAGGTGCTCGTGTACTGTGTGACATCAATGAATGTTGAAGAACCTCAGGTGTTCGAAATTTTTGGAGCCCTTCACTACGGTGCCTTTTATAGCTTTTTGAAGCCCTATGAACTAAACCAAATCTTTTGCCTCGCCGCGGTGGTGCAGTGGTCAAGATCCCGACCGCCGCTGGCTGCATTTTGATGGAGGCAAAACGGAGAGTCGTCCATGTGTTATGTGATGTCAATGCACATTAAAGATCCCAAGGTGGTCGAAACTACTACTTAGCTCTCCACTATAGCTCCTCTTTCTCTCCCACTTTCCTCCCTTCTCTTATGGCGCGGTTCAGGTGTCCACCGAGCACCTGTGACAGACACTGCGCCTTTCCTTTCCTGTAAACCAATTATTATTATTCTCTCCTCTTTGCAGTGATGGATGAGACAACCGCGACTGGAATGGCACCGGAAGACGTAGCAGACATTGTCTTGGAGTCCGTCGTCAACAAGCGGACCGACGTTGTGATCTCCAATTTCATCCCACGTCTGGTGCTGTTTGTGCGGGTTCTGCTGCCCTGGTTGTACTTTGCCATCATGAAGGGTCGAGCCAAGCGCCTCCGCCTTCAGCAGCGTCGGGTCCAATAGCAAATACTGGCGCGTTTCGCCCAGCGGGAGCGCGGGGGGCGAACGCTGTGAAGCAAGCTCGTTTCACTGTTTTGTCAGCAGCAAAAAATGCCACAAGCATGGCTGCCGTCTATCTCGCGCACAGAAATTGATCGGTCTCTTCGGTTCATCATGCTTTGGCCACATCCAGTTCCACCCCTGTCATTGTAGAACAAGTCATTAATGATGTGCCATTTTCCGGTTTAAAATCTTTATGCAGACAATACACCAAGTGATGTATCGTCAGCATAAAAATTTAGAAGCAGGAACTCCATCGCGGCAAACCGGCTGAAACGTCTGCTGCAAAGCATGAAAGCGGATGACGCACCACCATGTCGTCAGCTTGTGCATGCATTGGCTGCTCCTAAGAGTTGACGCAGAATACGAGTTGATGACGCAGTATTAAAAGCTTCCTGCTCTTGTACATTGAAATCAGGGCATTCATTCAGTCTAACAGCATCTGCTGCCAATTCAGCTGACGGCACAAACTGCCTACTGTCCTGTTCATTTGGGAAGAGGAGAGGATTGGAATTGTCCTACCAGTCACTTCTGCTGGCTCATACACTTGGTGCTCACAAAAATGCTGGAATTAAGCAATCCTTGCTTTTTTGAGCAGACTGGAAGTGATAGAAATCATTCACACGTGTGTTCTGCAAAAAAGAGTTGCAACATGCAGAGAGTTTTCATGCTGGCAACAATTTCATCCCATGTCAGAAGAGTTTCTCCTAGAAGGTATGTTGTTGAACCATGTAGTCGACCATTTGAAGTATCCCTATCACTTCCTAAATGGAGAGCGGAGATGGAAACACTGTCCACGCAATCCTTCCATCCTCCGCATCTCCACTGGAGACACCGTGAACGCCAGCATGCTTCCGACGCCAGAAAAAAAAAAAGTGTTTGTTAATGGATCTGGGGCATCACTTGTCGCTGCTGGTTTGCCAGGGCAGTTTTTCATTCTTGAAATTGCTTGTGCACACATGAGCGTGCAAAAGTTCCCCTCTCTGGATCTTACAAGCAGCGTGAGAAAGGATAAAAGCGTGCAGCTAATCCACAGCTGCACGGGGATACCTTTGCTTACAGTGAAATGTCTGCTTGGCTCTCTTTGGCTGGTGCTAGGCATGTGTGGGAGTTTCACCGCTGTTGTTGAAAGAATGGAACCCTTTTAACACCCACTATTTTTCCCTTCAAGCTAACGTAACAGAATGCAGCTGAGACCACTTGCTTCTGTGTTAAATAACAAGCCTCAGGTTTAGTGACCAAGTGCTCTTTGTTTTGGAGGTATATTGTTGTAATGCAAAGGTGGAGACTCCTAACACCACCGTTGCAGAGTTGTTTTGTTCGAGAAAAAAAAAATGCTGGCTTTATGTATAGGTTACTAGAGGCTTGTTCTCATCTCTGAGCATATTTTAGCATTGTTGCAAGATGAGTTAACAAATGGCGGTTTAGTATTCCCTAAAATCTGTACCAGTAATATGGAAGTGAGAGCATTTCGCAGTGCTAAAGAGACATGGCTGTACACTGCCTTTCTAATGCAGTAATGTCATAAATTGAACTGTGTAACGCGTCTAAATTGTAAAACAAAAGGAACGTGAGAACTTCTTAACAGCTAGACTCATTGTCAAGGGACATGTTTATTAGTTGCCTCGAGTAAATAGTCTGTTGTTCAAAGTTTGTGCATTCTTTTGTTGCCCTCGTAGACCGGATGGTCGTGTTACCAAGATCCTTGTGGCTTTATTGTTAAACGAAACAGTATCGCTTGCGTAATTTAGGTGACACCAGTGACGTGGTGGCATCGGTGTGGTGTTAACCATTGTAGTGTCACCTGTACAACGTTGTTTGTGGAGGGCCAAAAGAAATCTGTTACTGCTAGTGCAGACTGCAATGGTTCTCATGCAAGTTGCACTGCATGACCCTAAGCACGTTGGTTGACACGTTCTACCATTCAACCTTGTCGCAACCACCGCTTAAATGTGTGCCACACAAACTGTAAACGTAGACTCATTACCCCAGCGTCAACAGTGCTCAAGTGACGTGCTTTTACCGTGTTATAACGTCCTCTATATTCTTGTAAATGCTTTTGACAGGCCATCTCCAACTGCTTGCTCTTGCAGGCATTCCGACAGTGTGGGCATTCTTGACTGTTTACTTGTTGATAAACAGAACTTTGTTGTTTACACTTCTTTGTAAACAGTGTCCCCGTGCATGGTTTATCTGTGAGCTGTGTACTGCTCTAATCGTTGAAGCCTCGATGGGTGTAAATGTTCCCCTCGATAGCTGTTACTTGATCTCTTTCCTTCTGGCTTGGATGTTTTATGTTCATCATTCATTGCTCATCAGATATTTGCCACTACTCCAATGAATGCATTTGATAAATGTCACTCATTCTGTGCAAACAAGCTCATTATAAGGCGGCAGTACTGCCCTTCATGTTGAAGCTACTGCATCAATCCACGAGTCAGGTTGTGTCTGAGATAGGCACTCTCCTTTTTCACACTTTGCCACCTGTGAGCCCATTTGTACTATAGGCTATATTGCATACTTTGTCAAGTGGTTCTTCTTAATCGTTGCCTAGTCTTCGTTGTACTGACAAGTGAAAACCGACTTGCATTAAGCATAACCACTGTGTCAAACCAAGTGCTGAACAAAATGTCTTGGAACTTAATGACATTAATGTGCTTGAAACCTTTGTGAATTTGATGCATGGTGTTACCCTACTGACTTCTGTAACTTTGTAATGCCACCTCGTGTCTGAACAGGGCCTTAGGCCAAATACTTTAGCACAAAATTTACTTATTCGTGACGGTAAGGTCATTACTTTCCTTAGAGAGCCTTCTTCGCAAGTAACATTAGATTACATGTCTAGAAGCAACTTTTTTTTTCCCACTTGTTTTGCTGCTTGATGGGCAACTGTAGTTGCCACTGTTGCCACTGTGTGGAACAATTTTTTACCGATTGCCTGTCTTTTTGCAGTGGTAACTCAGCTGTAACAAAGTGCAATTAACTGGAGATTGGGACACAAATAAACTTTAGCTATTCATATGAAAGTCTTCATAATTGCCAGTCATGTCCATGGCTTAGAGCGAACAGCAACATTGCATTCACATCAGCTTTTCTTGGCTGCGAGCTAAACTAACAGGGTATGTTCATTCACACTGAGCAAGTCGTGAAAACTTGAACTTCTGCCTACCCATCACATCATGTCACAATCTCAGGCCGATAGGTCTTTTTTTGTTCCGTTACAGGCAACCCGCCGAAATATGAAGGATTGTGCAAAAGAGTGGGGGCTCTGCTCATCAGGGGCTCTTGTTTAACTCCTTATATATGCGCAAGGGTGGAAGCGTTGCATTTAAGTACAAAAAAAAAAAATGCTCATGCATACCACTCTGCACTTGGGTCTACTCATGTAGCCAGGTTACATATGACAAAATTGTAGCTGCGGTAGCTTTTAAGAGTGAATGCGTTTTCCAAGTCGGTATTTGTGCTCTGTCATCCATACCTTATGAGTGCACCGAGGCATTTGCTCAGGACGGCATACACTTGCTGTGCCCTACACCAGTGTGCGGAGTGCCATGATATATGTTTGCCATGGCATTTATTCATGCTTGTTGTGTGCCAACTGTACCCAACTGCAAATACGTACTTGTGTATTGCACGCATCTGCGCTTATTTGCAAACACTCATGAGCACTCAACTACTATGGGGGACAAAGGTCTCCAGGACGCGTCATCTGGTACCGAAGCCTATAGCTCTGTTATCAGTTGGTAGCTTATGACTAGACTTGACTCGTTTCTTTGAAGTGAGCGAATGAAATCAGATAATCGCTAACAGATGTGACATTTGTACACAATGATTGATTTTCATGCATCCTAGGGACTTTTTTTCTCCAATAGTACATGTACACTCTACCCAGGCACTGAAGGAGGCCACCAGTTTATGATAGAGAGCCAACACACTTTCTCCTCACAGTTTAAGTTTTGCTGCAGGGCAGAATATTAGCTTTTACTTCAAGTAATGGAAACTTTTTCCACTTTGACAGTGTAGGTTATCACGGAAAATTGTTGGCACATCTGCTAGCAGTACCACACAGTACACTTGCAAAACTAACTCCTGGAGCGAGCAGTAACAGCAGCATTATGTACGGAAACAATACGAAAACATTCCAATACTGGGAAAAAACAGTGTACATGTGGCATTGTTTGAATAGGAGTGTTTTTTCTTTGCATTCACAAACATGTTTTATCCTGGTTATGCAAATGGTACCTACATCTGTGCCACAATGTTGCTCTTAAGTGGTACATTTGTGAATGTTGTATTATTGCTTCCAAAATAAACTTCCATAATGTAGTAACTTGTCTCTATTGCAGTCTTCAGAACAGGAATATTAATCATCAACCTGGTTACAAAAACCTCTCAATCATCCATTGTTCACGGCTGCCTTATCCTTGCAAATTTCCTGATCTATCTCCCCAACCCTTCACCATGTTTTAAGTTCCGTCTTATCTCAGAACCCACTGTCAATAGAGCAGAGCTAAAAAGTCCTCCCCCATTTCATAGCTCACTCTGCTCTTCTCCTTTTGTGGTCACCACCATCATCCTCTCTCTGGCTCAGTGCACTGACCTCTATTAAATTTTCTGCCCACAGAGGTGAGTACTGAGATTTAATGTCGCTTTTATTGGCCTCTACTGCCAAACATATATGGCCGCTGTTAAGGGGCTGATATGGTACCTCCCAAACTCTAAACCAAACATGGGTTCAACTTTGTGCAACAAAAGGAGTGTATTTACAAGAATAATAAACTACTGCTACTTTCCACAACAAAACTTGGTCACGAAGGGACAGCTTTGTCGAGAAAGCTGTCAATCTGGTCTTGGTCCTTAAGGCCCAAGAATCTTCCTGTCTCTTCTCCATTCTTGAACATAATCACAGCTGGAACGGCTTCAACCTGGAATGACACGAAAATAAATTTCTCGGCAGTCCTTTTGTTTAAAATGGCGAGAATTGGGCCTAGTTGGTTATTCATATTGGTTTCACCGCGCTAACACATTGAACGACAGAAAAGACAAACACTCGCGCTCCGTAGTGTTTGTCTTTTCTGTCGTTCAATGTCCTTTTGTTTCTTTGCAATTCATGTTCAGGTACTGTAAATATCCTCTTTTTTTTTTTTGTGGCTTCATCACTCTTACACGTAGGTCCTTTACTGAGTAACCCTCTGAGGCATAATTGGCTCAAGTTTTTGAGTGGTTATGCATTATCTTAATCTCTCCAGGACATTAATTGGAAATTATTGTAGAATAAATTGCGTGTAAGATTGCAGTTAATTACCTGCTATGTAACCATGTAAATAAGCAACAAGCCAATTTCTTTAAATTTTAACTGATAAACGCTTGGCAATCACAAAACTTTACATTTGGCCCATGTTAAACTTTCGTCTGATGCAACATGGTGCACATCACACTTCCGTGAGGAAGTTCAAAACCTCTCTGTGCCTTTTGATAGTATTAAATTAGTGTGTTGTACGAACATTATCCAGACTCAATGCCCAAAGAAGTCATTTATCCTTATCAGTAAGCAAAAATATGATTTGTTTTATTTTATCTCAAGGGGTGGGATTACATATTCATGACAATTACACGTTAATGGAACATCAAGCGCAATGTGAAGCCACAATATTCAAGGCCAGCTTAAAGTCTTATGGGTCACGCAATCAAAACTTGCGACAATGGAGTAAGCGAATTTGCACATGACAGATTTGTTGCGAGCTCGTATTTAGGGTCCAGGTAATTTTGGTTAGAATGTTCGGCCATTCTTAGAAATTATAAATGTATCTAGGCTAGACTGCCCAGTATTTGGCACAGGCATTGCCAGTGCTGTCTTGTATATACTACGTGTAGGATCATTTAGAAAGAGTCTAACCGCCCATTTAAGAGTTCAAAGTCCCAAAGGGACACCGACTTAAGGGACGCCGCAGTGTACGGCTCCGGTAATACAGATCACCTGTGGTTCTTTAACGTGCGCTGTCACTCCTATCGGTACGCGTAGCCCTGGATCAAGAGGCCTGTTCTGGCCTCACACGAGTACGACAGCTGCTTGTCTCTCACCTCATACTGGATGGCAAGGTCGGCCTGTTCGTCGATGTCGACCTTGGCGAGGTCCATCTTCTCCCCTCTGGCGTCCACGGCGGCCTCCAGACGAGGAGTCAGCATTTTGCAGGGACCGCACCAGCTGCAAATAAAAGCCAGGGCCACTCCCAGTCAGCTTACCGTAACAGGGCAATCCCCCGAAACACGTTTCCGCTTAACAATGTTGCAACACACGAAAATTGGCTTTCTCGGTTTTAAGCACAGGAATATTTACGTGAGTGCGGCCTACAGCACGCTAATGCGATAGTTTTCGGATACTGTGCCGCATAATCGCTGAAGTGTGAGCGTGAAGTACGGTAACGACCACGGTAACGACAAACGTTCGGAGCTGATCACGAGTGGCATGCGATCTGAACTGCCTCTTACCTTGCCCGGAAGTTAACGACTACCGGCTTCTTGCTCTGCAGCACCTTAGACTTGAAGTCCTCCTTGTCTTGAATGGTATACTGAGCACCTCGCGCTTGCCCCGTGGCAATGCATCTCGTAAAGATGCACCTAGACCGTCGGCAGAAAAGCAGCGTTACTTGGTTCAGCGCCATGTTTAATCGTCTGCTGTTGGATTGCAAACTGGTTAGACAACCTATCCAAAGCGAGCCAAATTATGCGGAGATGATAGTGATATGAGTGATAGTGATTCTAAAAGCTCTTCAATATATTATCCAAAAGCTTTGTTGCAAACATCCTGCAAGAAAGTCTCCAAGCATTTTCGTCCGTATTCGACAGCCCTGGAAAAGCTGAAAACTTATTTCTTCGTCTTAGCAACTTCTTGGCACCACGGTTTTAGGAACTTTAAACGCCATTTAGAAATCGAAGCTGCTCAAAATTTAAAAAAAAAAAAAAAGTTTGCTATCTGTGGTTCTGCCATCTTCTAGACACCAGCTACTTGAACTGCTTGAACTAGTCGTGAAGTAATATGCGGATTATTGAAACTCGGCTATAGGCTTCCAAAGCACCGTCGAGCGGCGCTGCTGCTCCTGACAGGGAGCGCCATCTCTGACAGAAAAATAGAAACTGGGGATAAACGCGGCGGCACCACCTAGGCATCCCGTGCAAGTTTTCTCCTTTCGCTCGCTCGCTTCTGCGTACGTGCAGACGTCTCGCGCTGCTTTGTCGCGCGGGCACTCACTGGACGCCGCCGGCTCGCTCGCTGCCTTCACGGCGTGCGCCGTGCGCTTTCGCTCGCACGAGCACGCGCATTGACGCGTCCCCGCAGGTGCACCGCGACATGCAACCCGCATTCCGTCTTGATTGGGCAACCTGACGCGTACTTCCATACTTCCATGAAGAATACTTTATTATAAGCGGGAAACTTTTTATTCACGTCTGCACTGTAGAGCAGACGACAGACGGGGATGAGTAAATATTGATTGTGAATGCGTCCCACGTTAGCAAAAAGGTAGGACTGCATCTCGAGGTAAGTCCGCTATGTAATTATATTGTCGTACATAATATCTTTAAAAACTGCTAAAGTATCATCCGTACTGTGGAATAAAGTGGCCCGCTCGTTGACCATCGTTTTGGCCTGTAGCATATGCGATCTATATACGGA